>NC_139898.1:12300707-12453207 GCF_905171665.1 Trachurus trachurus | reverse complement strand
CGTTAACATTTTCTAACTCAGCCCATAAAGTGAAACGGAAGTGACAGGTCGAGTTTTTTTTTAATGAGCCTATTTATACAAACTGAAGAAGTGAAGATGAGATTAATTAACATTAACGAGTACAGTGGAAATACTGGCGTATACCTATAAATATAGATACTCTATTGCGATGAATACCCCTGCTTTCCTAAATACTATTATCGAATAATAACCTGAAATACAGGCCTGTATGATAAGGAGGAGCAGATTGTTTTCTAAAATCGTGCAAAATGAGCGAAACACGTGGGATTCACCTTGAAATAATGATTGTCAGGACTGGAGGAGTAAATCTAAGTCAGTGTGCTATACAGTAGCTATAATCTTAGGCTTTGGCAACAGCCATTCAAATATTATTAAAACAATGAACCATCAGCAGTAGCCTTATAGTCTCCCAGAGCTGTAAAATACCATATGCAATGTGTGATGCTAATATTATGGGACGTTTTGGATGCATACAAATAACAGAGGTGTTGTTGTGGCTTTTATTTCCGTCTGTGTTTGTGTGTATTTATGTCTGAGGCATGGACAGAGTTTACAGCTCCGAGAGGTGAAGACACAGGAGCAGATGTCGAATGAATTCCTTACAGACTCTAAACCCGAATTAACAACTCAAATAAATCCTGAGTTTAAGTTTAAAACCTCAATAATGTTTTTGATGATTTCAGCATCTTTGAATCAAATGACAGGATTAATTGGCGATTTTTATTCTCAGTCAGTAGAAAGGAAAACAATGCGCATCCATATATTCTAATAATAAGCCTAATGATTAGTGTTTATTTCGCCTATTAATATACAATTCTACAGTAGAGATAGTACATAAATATAATTTAAAAGATATTATGTTGATAACGGGAGCATAGCCAATTAAATAGAGGAGTCTCCCTTTTTGCACAGTATGAAGATGTTTTTCTCTCACGGTAAAATTCGGCAGGGAGATATAATCATACAAATCATTTGAAACACACTGTCCTATATAAAATACAGCCTATTATAAACGAGAATTGTTGGAATATTTGAGCTTTCAAAAGTAATAAAACGCAGAGTCCAGCTTAATACATGGCGCCATCCAAACGATCAAAGGGAGCCTAATTCTGAACGACTATCAAGTTTTATTCAGTCTTCCGTTCCTTAATTTACTACATCATAAGTTTTTTGTTGGTAGTTTTTATTTGTAGAAAGAGGACATAGTGCTCTCTCTCTATTGCAGACCTTCAAAAAAAACGGTAAATTGTCCCTTTTCATATTATGAAAAGTGATATCTTAAAAGCTATAATAAATTCTGCTTGGTGTGTTTTATTAACACTCAGAATATTTGCAATTTTACTGACATGAGATTAAAAAAAATGTTTTATTTACTTTAACAAAAATCTTCTAATAAATGGCATAATGCCATTTAAATATATCTTAATTCAACTAAGTCTTTGCATTTCTATTACATAGCTTTGATCAGTTAACAGTAGGCTACATCCTCACACTGAGAAACATTTAAATCTTAGTCCACTTCATTCAAACCTGCCTCCACCTTCCCCTTAAACCAATTCATGTCCGTCAAATTTGTATGACTGTTGTGTCATCATGCATGACCACACTGAGCCCTGTTCAGTTCAATTGTTAATAACTGACCAATTCAAGTGGCCACTTCTGGGAATTGTAATGGCCGCTCTTCAAAGAGGCTTGACCTGACACGGGGACATAAAGGTGTCAGAGGTCACACATGAAGACCAACAGGGAGCAAATATTTGTCCTTCCCTCTGTCATGCTCCCAAATTAGCACCTAAGCACTGCAGTTAATTGTTATAAGTTGTTTTGTGATAGTTGAGGTTTCTGGTTCTCCCTTGTGGTGTTAGAAAGGACGTCAAATGATCTAAACGCAATAAATACTGGCAAAATTTCAATTCAGAAAAATTCCTGAAATGCACTTTTACCCAAATAACAACTTAGTTTCAACTAAGCCTGATTATGTCTGTAGAAAATCCAAATAAAAACAAAAAATGTGTAACTTGTCTATTGTCATCTTTACGAATGTCGGTAGGAAACGTTTCCGTACTGCATTTCAGGAGCAGCAACGACTATGAGGATAGTGTTAGTGGTAATTAACGCTACTGATGTAACACTGCAGATCTGTTGTAACAATTGTAACAGGAGTGTAAAATCCTCACAGTCTTACAGTTACATGCTGCATCTTGACCAACAGTCAACATCTCACGGTTGAAAGAGAATTATTCATTGAGAATGAGATACATTTTTAATGATAGGTAAGCAACAATAGCATAATAAATGTGTCATTTTTAAATTACATAACTCCTCTAATTGTCTTTTTCACATTTACGAACCAAATTCACAAAATAACTAATGGAGGAGTCAGTTAGAATCCTAAACAGGTGCAGAAGAGGAACTTCATAGTACTGGTCATAGTAACAGTGAGCGAGGCATCTGCAGCCCCCTGCATGAGGCTGAAACAAACTCTATCTACGGAGCATTGCACTGCAGTTATCAGCTGAAGCCTCAGCCGGCTTATGCACATGCTTTCACGGAAACAGCTCTTTGGTGTAACTGCAAGTAATCAATAGACACTCCAGTCTCCAGGCTCATAATACAGTAGATATCAGAGGCGCTGGGTCATGCAGCAAATATCTAACAGCCAGGTATAGGCCCTACAGGTGGAAGCAAGAGACAAACTGCAGGTACAACATGTCCATCTTAAAACCAACATCACTGATCCTCACTGTCAAAAACACCCTTACACAAAAAAAGAAGATAAAAGGACATTTGCAAACTGACTGATCTCAGTTCTGTCAAAAGCAGATGCACCGATCCCAAGTTTTCAATCAGAAAAAAGTCAATTAAATCATCAATATAAAAATATAAAAAAAATAAATGCATGAATTCAAATTGTACAAGAAGTTTAGAAACACAGTTCCCAAAAACAAAAACCATCAACTTACATTTTGTCAGCTACTTCTGCTCCTTCTTGCTCAGAGTGAGGGATGGGAGATGTTGGTCCGTACCCTGCCATGTGAAAACAGACTGGTGTTCTTACTGCTTTCCTGGTTTAATTGGGAACAGGCTGAAGTTTATGCTAATGAGCGCTGACATCAGTCTTAACAGCCTCCACTCCATAAAGGAGAGGAGCAAAGGGCCAAAGTCGCGCCTCTTTTCCCAGGCAGTTCCCTCGGTCAAGTTCAAGCTCAGCACCAGTGCAGCACGATTGTCATTCAAAACACAGTAATGCACAGAGCAAATTCATTGGGGGAGGAGAGAGGCCTGAGAACGCATTGAAGCTCTTGGAATGCGGCAAATATTATATCAGTTTTAATCTACGAGTTTGTCAGATACAAGTAAGACACTCTGCATACGAGGTGGTATGCCATGTGAAAGCGAAAAAAAATTACATGCAGTTTGACTTGTTCAGATTTGGGTAATCACACCGTGAGTGGCACACTAGCTTTGAGTTCTAAAAGATAAATGAACATGGACGTGTGAGGGTTTGTTTTCAAACATGATCAAATGACTTGGGGCTTTTTTGCTTTTCATGAAACAGAGGTTTTGAAAATTAAGAAGTGGTGAAATGCTTTTCTAGGTGACACTTGAAAAAGCAGAAAGAGAGTGAGAAAGCAGTGTGCTGGACTGACAAGATATGAGCATTTTCCTCTTTTCATGAAGCACAAACATGATGAATAAATATAGTTTCTTTGAATAAGAATTTATTCTACAGATGTAAATGAAGAAAAGAATATATTAAGTTATAGATTTTTACTTCTGAGATATATAAGTGGGAGACTGTGAAAGAGTGGCTGCATTTCAATGTCAGTAAGATATTTTTTAGTCAATTTTGTGTTTTTTGTATTGTTTTCAATTGGCACAGACATGAGAACATGATGTAAAATGTAGCCTGCTAAGTGCCAGATTAAGCTTTTATACTGTATATCTGCATGTGTGCATGTGCATGGCACATCTGCGCATGCTGGCCAGTGGATCATCCGTGGGATCATCTATGCTACCAGGGATTCAAACACTCACTGTAATAGAATTAGCAGCGTACATTTGCGTAATTACAGTATAAGTGTGCAATCATTCATGTCGTCCAAATCCAGAATCAGTGTGAGGACGAGCCAAAGTAACAGCTTAACACGTTTACAGCAGAATCAAGCCCAGCTAATTCTCCCCGTGTTTGAATCTGAGTCCGGGAACAGACCAGAGCCAGATACAGTCAGTGAATATGCACACACGAAGTCAATGGTTTGCTTGTTCAAAAGGCTTTGTTTGTGTGTAATTTTGTGCATTTCTGTGCGTGACTGTGCAATATGAGCTTATTTTTGTTAGAAACACACTAAAGCTCTGCAACAAAGGAAGAGCTACACAGCAGATGTGACATGTGGTTTGTTAAATCTCAAGACTAGCTTCAGAGATTAAAAAAAAGAAAAGAAACATGTGGGATACCATCACTGCTCCATCTACCGTACTTCCTATTTATACAAAATATGATTGTGACATGGTGTTCCTCATGTTTTTTATAGTTAAAACCATAATTTCAAACCAAAAATCGACATCGAATGTGTGAGATAATAAAGAGTAATGAGCAAGATACACCACATACTGTATTTGCCATAAGACTGACACATGCTATTTGCTGGACTAAAAAGAGAAAAGGCGTGCGTTCCCTCAGTGCACCGTCACATCTGACACTAATGACCACGATTCTTGGTTTGACTGTTTACAGTAAAGACAACAAAGAGAAACCAGGTGAAAGGACTGTGTATAACCAGCACGTCGCCGCCTTCTATGTCGTCCTTTCCTTATAATATATAGCATGTCTCTACGTCTGATAATTAACGGCCATGAGTCTCGCTCTTTCTTTAAATAAATCCCCTGTGACAAAGCAAATCTCTCCCTCCGTAGCTGGTTCCCACAGCTATCCCCCCACACTGCAGAGGAGGCAGCAGTTAGAAAAGAGACAAAAAGGGGAAAAGAGCGGGGAAAATGAAGGGAGACGGGGCAGGGGAGGAAGGAGGAGGAGGGGGCGGGGGGGGGTGCACCACCACCATGTTGTTGGGAGTTTCGTTTGACGAGGCACCATTGCAACATTTGCATATATTCAAATCGGGGCAATGAATACCATGCGTGGGGGCAAACAAAGACAAGCCAATGGGAGGGCTGCGTCCCTGCTGCGGGCTCAGAAGCAGCCGCCGGTATCCCAGCAGCACCCTGGGAGAGACACAGGGAAGTGGTGTGGGAACTGGGAGGCCCCCCGAGCTGAGCGGAGGGAGGGGAGCCACTTGTAGCCTGCAGTGAATTAGCATTTTATTTGTGTCCATTTTCCTCAGTAATTTCTGCCCCACCACTTCAGCCACAGATGGCTAACATGGCAGAGGGATTAGCATTTGTGTCAGCGCTGATAATGATGGAAGTGTTTTTCCACCCAGACAGAGACATTTGTTCTCACAGAGTGACTGACGTTTTCATGTCTGAGACGTTGGAACAAACGTGCAGAATATCTAAGTTATTTCTGTCATTTTCTGCGTGTGGTCGATGGCAAATTTTGCCATTAACAAGCAAGGTGTAGGATGATGTTTGGATGATGTCATTGCAGTGAATAAAAACAGCACATCTTGCTCTATGTTGCACTCAATGCAAAGAGGTTGCACGCTTAAACGCACTTCATCATCAGTCCATACATATTGTGTGTATTTTATCCTCGGCAGCAGAAATATACGGATAAACAAGCTCCTTTATTTCACTTTTTAAAGGTGTGAAATTCTAATTAAAACATGATCGCTTCGTTTCCCCTCGCTCAGAATCTCACAAACTAATTGCCTCTGGGTATAGACCACAGTTGCATCACCAGGACGCATAAAGCTCAAATAACCACACAGAGTTAAATACTCAGCCGAACAACTCATTTTATGTGATTTATGTTTACAGATGCCTGTTCGCTGGTGCATACACACCCACCAGAGATGCTGCTGCTTCATCGCACAAAGCTCCATTTGATCAAATTCACAGCTCTCAGTGAAACGTCATGCCCTTGTGCGCAAATTCACAGGGCATAGGATCAGACACATCTTCAGCAGAAGGGGTGCCACCAATTAGCAGAAAGTGGGAATTCAATCAAACTTCAGCAGACCACCCAAATAACACGGACGCACATGCTAAACACAGATTTGAATGCGATGAATGGTTCTGGTAAGAGATCTTTAGAGGGCATGCTGCTGGAAACACTCTGCACTGTTGGAGGCATACGGGCCTCCGCTTTGTACAGAGGATGAGCTGACATTATAATGCATGTACAGGCCAGTGTGTATGTGTGTGTCTGCGGACAATCGTTTTCCTCAAGAGTCACCAAGCATTACCACACATGGAGGATGCACCAGTGCACCCAGAGCTGTCCTCCCTGTACCCCCTTGTTCCCTAAACACCTCATGGCTTATAATAATCTGAGGCTAAGAGATCATCTTAATGCATTAGCAAATTACAAAGATATAAACTTTGTCGACAGGTTTGTAGACAGCCATGTTGTGAAGCGCTTCCTCACTTTTATCCATCTAAATAGAAAAATAATGCTTTAATGCATAATTAAATCAAAATATTGCACTCCTCTTCTCTCCACCTCCCTGGTGTGTGTGCTTTTTAATTCCTCAGTAGAGAAAAAGAGGAGCATATTTGAGACTCTAAGCCCCATCATTTGCATAATGTTTGAAAACATCCAGTGAAATGTTAAGATACATGATGGTGGAAGCATAAAACATAGAGATTATCATTAGGAGGGTGTTCAGGGGTATTGAGCAAGAACAAGAACTAAGATGGATATAATTTTACATTTTAATAAGAGATGAGGAGTGGGAGCATGTTGGTAAACTAAAATGCTGAAGGCCTACTGGTTCTCTTTTTTCCTCATTAAAAAAAATCCATGTTTTCCAACAGAATGAATGTGCCAAATATTTTCATTCAGATTTGTATGTTTGGTGGTATTATTATAGAAAAACATATTAATTTAAATAATATTTTTATTGTCATAATGATTTCATTTCTCTGTCGGAGCAGCTGAAGGCCATTGAATGCACTGTTCCTATGTGCCTGCTCTGACGCCTTCACGAACATCGGGAATTTTACATGACGGCGCATGAAGCTGCTAATGTCACGGTTCTGCTCATTTGTTTAGACAATGTTTAACCACAAATTGTTTAAGGCCTAATTTACCACAAAAAGAGGTTCGAGCTAACATTGTTATTTAAAAGTCCATGCACAAAAGACGTTTGTATTAGGTTTATCGATGAAAAGGTTGCGTTGGTTAAAATGACAAAATATTCTGGTTGACTGCCTTAATTTCAAATTAACTCTGGCTGTGTAAAAGTCAACAAGTCATAAAGTTTCAGACGTGATGACGAATCCTCATCATTTGCGAGTTTACCTGTCTGCAGGTATTTAGCTGCGTCATAGGCCAAAGCCAAACCATACTTTTAACATTCATCACACATTGTGTTTTCAGTACCAGAGACGTCATTTTGAAAGGTCACTTGTGCACCAGCCGGCTAAATGCAAAACACAAAACACACAAAACAACAGTCGAGTGAAACAGTAGCAGCACATTACGTTATTCGTGCTGCTAACCTAACTGTTGTAGCCTACCTCCAATATAATACATCCATGCCTACCTCCCGCCTGAGTTGTAACGTTACGGCGTCGTCAGGATGTTTGGAAATTACAGAACTTTTTGGGGGGCACCTAAAGGCAGCGCGTGACTCCAGGAGTACATCCGGGACATCGAGCAGTTTCACATGTCAGTTGTTTCAGCTGTCAGACTCTGCTGCTGCATGAAGAGAAGAAGCTCCAGTTCATAGTCAGGGTTTGACCACGTCTTTCGGGAGAAGAGATGGTAACTGAAGTCACACTCCTGCACATTTACACGCCACGACCCCTCCTAACAGCATGCTGTAATATTCACTAACGAGCCCATTTTGCGTGTATCAGCTACAGTGAGAGCTAGTTTGCTAATGCTAAGTAGCTAGCTGACGCTTGCAGCAGCACTGACAGGTGCTGAAGTTTTGCTAAACTTAGCACGATAGCCATTTGCTGACTTTCATTCATTATGCGGGCGCGTGCAGCACGGCGTAAAACGTGGTTTCTGCCGCAGCCTTCGACACGTGAACAGATTTTAACCTCTGATTGTAGCGAAAACCACGTCTTGTTGAAACTTGGGTGCTGAGTCAACACAGTGCTGTCTTGACGGACTGTCACAGTTGTAGACAAGACACCCCTCTGCTCTCTGATGCATGACACACAGGTGGGAGCTTCAGGGTTGGATCCCATGCTTAAAAACCTAATGTGTGTGTGTGTGTGTTTGCTCTGACAGGCGATCATGGGGGTGCAGCTGGTGGTCAGCTTGCTGGCTGCCAGTATCATGCAGAAGATGGCTCCACACTGTTCATTTGCTCGCTGGCTCCTCTGCAACGGCAGGTATTGTCACCCTGACAGTCTGGTCATAACCTTGTTACACATAATAGTCTCTGTGCACTTTTAACATTCATGTGTCTGCTGTTTCTTTTTAGTTTGTTCCGCTTCAAACACCCATCAGAGGGAGAGCTGTGTGCTCTGGCAGGAAAGCAAATGCCCAAACCAAACAGGAGAGACAGGTGGGACTTGGGGGAGGGTCTGTCCGTGAAGAAAAGAGTCACATCTACACACAAACAAATAAAAACCACGATAACACCTACGTTATTTTTATGCATCCAAAACGTCCCATAATATTAGCATCACACATTGTATATGGGATTTTACAGCTCTGGGAAACCGTTAGGCTCATTGTTTTAATAATATTTGAATGGCTGTTGCTTAGACCCATGATTACAGCTACTGTATAGCACACTGACTTAGATCCACTCCACTCCACTCCACTCCAGACAATCATTATTTCAAGGTGAATCCCTTGTTTTTCGCTCATGTTGTACGACTATGGATTAGAGGAAGTTACGTCTTAAAAAACTAAAATATATAGATCTTTGTTGTGTTTGAAATGAAGGTGTTGAGTTATTTAGTTATTATTTTGTTGTCTATTCTGTATTTTATGTCTGGGCAAATCTTGTTATCTTGTAAAACTTTACAATGGAAACATGTTTGTTGTTAATAAAGCCATGTGTCCTATTTGTCTTATTTATAGGAGGCAGAATGGGGAGAACAAGCCCCTCACTGTGCCCAAAGACATCGACCTTCACCTGGAGAAAGCTCCAGTCAACGTCATCGACGCTCTCGGTAAAACAAACACTGCTCCCTCTCTACGTCCCCACTTGACATTGTGAAAGTCCAAACTCTGTTCAGTCTTAGCTGTTGAATCCCAAACAGCACATAGTACAATTTGTTCTTTCATTTTTCAACAACAGGGTATGAGATTTCATTTTAATAGAAAACAAAACAACCCTCTCCAAACACTAATGTTCTTTTTTCTTGTTCCTACTCCCAGTGCTGAGGTTTTTCCTGGAGTACCAGTGGCTGGTGGATTTTGCAGTCTATGCATTGGGCATCTTCCTGTTTACTGAGTGTTATTACAACGTGGTGGACGCAAGCAAAGAGGTCAACATCGGAGCAATCTGGTGTGTTCTGACTGTTCTGTTCAGTCTGTATCCTTCAGTTGTAAAGTCATAACACACACATCTTTAAACACTGAGGCTGTTTGATCTTGCAAAGGGGTATTTCTTTCTGAAGTGGCAGCCCCTTTTATTTATTTTTTTTGGAATTAATGACAAAAGCATCTGGTCATGTTTTTGCAAACAACCTTTTATCAGAATCTAGGCCCAGTGTTAAAGAAAACATAACCCATTTAAGATATACAATATGCAAAGTCTTTGAATGGATGAGCACTGCTATTTCCTCACTGTTGTTTACACTTAACGTGCAACATTTAGAAAGATGCTTCACACTCTGATGAGCCACTACTTCCGCTCTGAAGAGGGTGGCGAGCGATCGGTGTGCCTCGCCTTTGGTTTTCTGTCTCTGCTGGTGGCCATGCTGGTGCTGGTGGTCAGAGAAGACTACCTGGAGTTCGGTCTGGAGTCGGGCTTTTCCAACCTCTTTGACAACTTAGAAGTCTTTGCCAAACAGCAGGGCTACTCCCAGTGGTCGTAAGTATAAAACTTTACAGTGAAGACTTGTAACTGAAATTCTGGGCTGTAAAGGAAATTGTGTTATGTTCATATTGATTGACAATTACATTATGCGAGTAGAGACACTTGCTGTGTCTCAATTCGAATGCTTCTATCCTTACACTAACTATTTTGAGTATTGTAATTGAAATTACAAATAAAACAAGCCGGGAGATGTGCTGACAGGCGACAATAGCCAAAAAAGGAAGACGTTGGCAACCGTTGCGAGCGTTAGTTCCCAGTAAGTGCACACTACAGCATCAGTATTCGATTTGAGACTACACTAACTGTCGAAATTCATGCACTACAGAAGTAAGTACGTAGTGTACAACACTGTATACTACATGACAGTGTACTCATGGAAGTATTCGAATTGAGACACAGCAACTGACTTGGTTTCCTACTATGAAAAGGTCAGCAACGGGTTGTACCTGACAAATCTCTGTGTTTGATTGGTTGTTGTTTTGACTTCAGAATCCCAGTCACTAAGCTGACAGTGAAGCTCGGTCTGGCTGCTGTCTGTGCTTACATCGGAGCTGTGCTGGCCTTCCCCGGACTGCGAGTGGCTCAGACTCATCTCGATGCTGTACAGTTGAACGCCGGCCGCCCATTCATCCAGTAGGACTCCATACATTTACATAGCAATAGGCATTGTACTCCATCCCTTATTAAAAAAACATGACATTAGCTGTACTTGGCTGTCTCAGCAGTGCCTCTATTATTTCCTACAGGATTCTGCTGCACTTGAGTTTCCTGTCTCCAGTCATTGTGTTGATTCTGTGGGTGAAACCCATTGCAAGAGACTTCCTGGCCAACGCACCCATGGGAAAGACCTCTGTCACGATGTGAGTGCAATGTGCATGCATGTACATGTTAATTTTATCCACAAGTAACCTCAACTCTAAAAGCAGAGACAGTTATCAAGAAATCACAAGATGTCACCCAAACTGTCTCTAGTGGTCATCTGGCTTTTGCTGACTTTTTGTCTCTGATCTCTTGCAGAGTGCCCAGTGAAGCATTTGATAGCGTGCGTCTGTGCATCATCGTGGTGGTGTGTGCTCTCCGCCTAGCAGTGACTCGGTACCACCTGCAGGCTTACCTCAACCTGGCTCAGAAGTGGGTGGAGCAGATGAAGAAGGAAGCCGGCCGCATTGCTGCCATTGATATCCAGAGAAAGGTCAGACACAATATTTCTTCTTTATGTAAATGTGTAAATTGAGAATTTAGAATATTTGGTTTTGGTAACACTTTATAATAAGTACACATTATTAAGCATTAGTTAAGCATTAAATACTGAATTCATCATTTATAACACATGAAAACTCAGTATGTAGTTTATAAACACAGTTAAAGATGTTTTACTCATCATTGATAAGCACTAACTGTATTTATAAACTACATACTAATGAGTATTCATGCGTTATAAATGACGAATTCAGTATTTATTAATGCTGAATAGTGTGTACTTATTATAATGTGTCACCTTGGATTCCAATATTAAAATTGGATCCAGAAATTTGATGCAAATCTTTCTTAGACCACAGAAACACAAAATCGTTGTATGTTCATGTGACATCTTCAGGTAACATGCTGTTTTTCAGGTTACCCGGGTGTTCTGCTATCTGACTGTGGTCACTCTCCAGTACCTTGTTCCTGTTTTTCTCATCCTCTTCTCCACACTGGCTCTCAAGGCGCTAGGTAAATAAAACGCCCACACCACCATCATCACGATCACTACATCAAGGGAAGAATCCACTCTTGGTCTTCACCTCTGTTAAATATGAAGCCCGGGGTCAGCTGGCGTAGCTTAGCATTAAAGGGATAGTTCACCCAAAATTCAAATTTCACTCATTTTCTGCTCACCCTCATGTCGACTAAGGGCTGGGAGAAGTTTCCTCCGTGCCTTCTCGGAGTTCCAGGGGGGCTCGGCGCAGCACTGCACTGCCGTATGACGGTAGCAAACGGGGCTCACTTTTCTTCGTCCAAAAAAAAAACACCAAAAACCATCCAAATACCTCCATTCTGCTCGTCTGTAATGTCCCTCTTGTATTGAAGCCCCGACATGAGAAATTGTTCAGAAAAAAATTAATTAAGTCTATATTTTAAGTTTGTTTGTAGCGGAAGCTCCCAGTGTCTCAGTCTCAAATCGCGCAAGATTTGCACTGACACAGGCAGAGCAGTGAACTGAGACACTGGGAGCTTTTTGGACGAAGAAAAGTGAGCCCCGTTTGCGACCGTCATATGGACATGCAGTGCTGCACGGACCCCCCCTGTAACTCCTAAAAGGCATGGATGAGAAATTTGAATTTTGGGTGAACTATCCCTTTAAGTCTGGAAACAGAGGAACAGCTACTGTACTGCTTACAAAGATGCTCCAGTACATGTCCCCCTCTAATAACACCAATTTTAATTGAAAGTATAATAGTTATAAACAAACCAGTTATAATTAGTGAACTGTAAAGGTGACAGTAGGTAGATTTTTTTTTTTGCTACATATAAGAGTTATAAAGCAGATTCTCTACGATATCAAACTGTTCCTGTAGCGTCACATTGGATATTTGTAGCTGCAGTGGAGTTACATATTAGAAACTTTCCACAGTAAATGTCAAGTTTTTTGTGTCAGTATAAAATAACAAGCAAAGTTTTCAGTAGCCTACTTTCTTTTTTCCCCCCTGTCTGCTCTGGTAACGTTTAATATGAACGGATCTCTGAACTTGTAGGGGACTTCTCTTGGGCGACGGGTGGAGAGGAGACCCCTGGGATGACACCGGCGCTGGTGATGCCCACAGCAGCGCCCGTGCTGCCCGGTGGCCTCGATGAAGACGAGGAGGGGGCGGAAGACATGGAGGAAGACATCCAGGCCACAGTAGCTCACCTGTCAGCCACCTTCACAGCGCTGCGGTCCGTCCTCACTCCGCTCTTTTTCCGAGGCTTCTTCGCTTTCCTCACCTGGTGGGTGGCCGCCTGCCAGGTCATCAGCTCCCTGTTTGGCATCTACTTCCATCAGTACCTTATGCAGAACTAACTGAGGAAAGCAGGGCGCCACGCTGCTCTACCTGCAATGCAACTGTCTAGCCCACAGCTACTGGTACACTGTTGTGAAGGATTCCTGCTGCAGAAGCGGAGGGAGGGGGCATTTCATTATAACACAGACCTACAAACAGAATGCACCATGTTCTGGGTTGTAACAGGAGAACTGATCGAGGTTTGTTGAAAATAGATTAACAATGGTTACTGTCTGTAATATTGGCTCCCTTGTTGCCGTTACAACTTTTTATGACCAGCAGGCTTCTGGTAACAGTAACATCAATGTACAGAAAAAAATTGGAGCCTGAATCACAAAGCAAGTTTAACTTAGTCTGGATTTCAACAGCGTAATCCTTGAAAACTCTGACTAAACATGCAGCATCAAAAGAACCAGGAGTGGAGTTCCTAATATGACACGGTGATGACTGTGAAAGAAAATGACCACTTGGTTTTCCCAGCGAGCACTGCAGACTAGTCAGGTTCGCATAGCATAGGCTACATGAGATAAGGCCAAACACAGTCTTGTTGCTTTGTGATCCAGGCTCCTGATCATCGTCCAGCTACTTCAGCAGAACCTTTTTCTGCCATTTGTATCTATGCCAGTGTTACCTGAATCGTTCTTAACCAGAACATTGTTAGATGCTGCATATAAGATATTTAATGGTACCAGGTCGAGTATTAGTATAAGACGCTTTATTTTTGTGAGGGGCTCTTTGTCCCCTTAAAGAACCGATTCAAGAGTGCTAAATGGTTTTGATTTGTCGTTTTGTCCTTTTTCTGCTTTGATGTTTTGACCGCCGTAGTAGTAAAGCTCTGATCCAGCCTATTGACTTTAACACAGCGGAACATGAATCAGTCCAAACTGTAGCTGAGGCTGTGTATAAGCACGGTTGCTTTTACATTATAGAGTTTCTTTGAGGATTCCTAAGTGCCTGGGAGCTCAGGGGTTTTGAGTTTTAAAATCTCCTTCCTCCTTGTTCTTGCATATTTAGAATGAATAAAATCTGTTGATAGATTAGAGTAACACTCCGAGCTCGTTTCTGTGTTTGCTATGATTTTCAGACACTACTCGCTGGCAACATTTTTAGTTGCAGTGTCTTAATCAGCTACATGTTTTTTTTTTTGTTTTTTTTTTTACTGTCTTGATTGCCAATCAGTCACATACATTAATCAAAGTCTACTTTAAATTAGTTTTGAATTATCAGTGTATTTTATTTATTTATTTATGATACATTGCCTCATGTAACTTTTGTTGAAGAAATGATACAGATGCTGTAATTCTGTACGTTTTTTATTCTGTTTGTGGTTTTTTTGTTTTTGTTTTTTAGGTAGATTTGAATTGAATGTTGTAAAATCCTTATACTGTGAGGTTCAGATTTTCTGAATGCATGGTGTGCAAACTTATGGTTGTAACCTGATTGTTTTGTTTGTGTGGCTTAATAAAAAACATTATTTTCATCAAGGTCATTTTGATCTTCCTGCTTTATCTGCCGTCCACCGAGGAGCGTGGGAGATATCACAAATAAGACATTTCCTTTCAAAAACGCGCTTCAGTTGACAAAAGACATCATGTATGACAATGGAGAGTCTCGCTGCTGTGCTGGGTCCTGACCTCTGACCCCAACCTCCTGAGAAGATCATTCCTTAATCGCTGTTAATTACTATGAACCTGATGCCCCAGAGGAGTCTGGGAAGAAACACGTTCCTGCAGCCAAAATGCCCAACTTGGCTCCACTTTGGTTTTCTGGATGATATCCAATTTCTTGAATATTATTTCATACAAATTACAGCCAAACGCTCTTGACATGTCAGCACAGCCGAAAATCATCCAAACTAGATTTATAAGCCTTGTGACATTATCAAAACATTTAAATTTACATTCCAGCCCTGTAACAACAGTTAAGGAACGTGACCTTTTCTCCAGAGCGAGACTGGAGAGGCTCTTTTGTCTGAAAGCTGACGTGATTTATTGGCGATATCATTCCACTTTCACGTCCAATCAAAAGTCACAAAAGGTCCGTCCTACCACTTCTCAGTCTTTTGGAAGTGCAATGGTGCGTGCTTCACTGGAGGACATCAGCAATCACAAAGACGTGGAGATATTTGGGAGGGCAGCAGTTAACAACCTTTACATCCCATATACATAATGGATGTCTGAAGTTAAGGATTAGTAATTAGTAATGAGTTTGGCAAGGCCCCGTCACTAAATGCCATGTGATTAAATGTAAATGTGACATGCTTAAAATTTCTGTGGAAAATGTTGCGTTTATTGTTAGATAACATGATTTAGGAGCAAGATTTGAGCTGTGCACATTTGTGAGCTCTGTTCCTCTCTGACAGGTCTGTGCAAGCATCCAGCCAAATGAACTAAGGTGACAGGGTTGACATATCTATATAATCACATTAATTATGTGCATCTGTGCTGGAGGCCTCGGGCCCTCTCAGATCTGCTCCGTGGACTGCAGCGGGCCCACGTCAGGCAGCCATGGCTGGCTGTGGTTGCCATAGAAACATGTGCATATGTGTGTGTGTGTGTGTGTGTGTGTGTGTGTGTGTGTGTGTGTGTTCAGGACCCAGACATGCCCTACAGACTGGGCCCGGCCTTGTCTCAGGGGAGCAGACCAGACATGACCCCAGTGAGAGTCTCTTTTCATTTAGGGAGGAGAGACGACAGAGATGGACCGGGGCTCCACTCTGCTTTTAGTTGAAATGGAAGGGAAGGCAACTGCTCCATAGGGGTGGCGTAAGAAAATGTTCAGGCATGGTTATTGTGAGACAGCCAGCTGTGGAAATGAGCCTTTTTGCGCTGAATGTATTTTTTTTTTTTTTTTTGAAGACATAAAGGTCTCCAGGCTTTTAAGTAGTCCATTCTTGTTCCTCTCGTTTGGTGGCTGCGTGGTGAGATGCCTGACAGGGGCCAGACATGATAATGAGGGAGTGTGTATGTGTTGAAAAGATGGAACGGAGGTGAATCAGACTAAATAAATGGGCACATGAAAGCTTGATAGCTACACACCGGACACCATTTTATCTGTCTTTGGACTGAATGTAGGCCTACATGAAAAAAGAAAATCACATTTTTCTCTCCAAAGAAAGATAATAATGTTAATGTTACTAAATGTCCTTTTTAGAAAAAAAAGAAAGAAAAAGAAACAGAAAAGAAAGAAAAACAGGCCCAGGCACACATACAAATCAAACTGTTTTATTTAAAAGGAAACACAACAAATGTCAAATAAAAATCTGCCTCTGTTCTGTTAGTGAAGCATTCAGCAAACATATAAAAACTAAATCCAAAACATCAGAATACTGATAACTTGGTTTTTCATGCTGATATTAATCCACATAATGCATTAAAAAAAGAGGAGAAAATAAGAGCTAAATCCACAGCAGCACTTGAACTTGAAGCCTTCCACCAACAGGCTCACTGAATCTCTGCAGAGTTTGCCATCATCTATTTGTTACTTGTCTTCAGGCTGAACCACTGAACCTGGCAGCTGTCACAGAGATTCATTTGATGATTAATCACTAATAGTTAAGGCTGCTCTACAACTTCTCATTCAAATCCCACTGTTGTATAAGCAGATGCCCCCTTGTGGAGAACAAGGGTAAATTCATCCCAATCTCAGTTCTGAGTATATTTCATTTGCAGAACAAAAGTTGAATGTGCTAAACTAAAACACACAGATGTCCATAATGTAAATCTATAACCTATACTCAAAATCAAATAGTCATCATTAACAAAAGTTTTTTGTGGGATTTTTAAAAACTAAATATGCTATAAATAATTAGACTCGTTCAATACAGTGTCTCACATATAAGTATCAATATACACTTACTAAATTAAGCCCTTCAGAAAAAAGTAATTGCTGCTGCCATTTTTATATTATTAAATCAGATTAGACCTGCTATAGAGAAACACATACATCTTTGGGTGGTGCAGTATTTGATTGTAATGCATAGGGACAATACTTTAACACTTTGGTCTTTATTTGAAGATTGCCATAAACTTTGTTATAGATTAAACTGTATCTATTCTCAAAATAACAAAACTTAAATTTTGCTTATCCACAATTTAACTCTCACAAACAAAGACATATATTTTTTAAACTTTCTGAGGAAACAATCATCCAAATTCCTGAGATCCACCAATGCCCAGATATTTAAAGGATAGGTTCACATTTTTTCAAGTCTGTACACTGAATTTATGTAAATTGATGCATGTTTTGGTCATTGTCATTATTCCTCTTGTCCATAGAAAAAGAGATCCTTATTCTTAATATAGGGGGAAATCACCAATCGCTTGGTTTATAAAAATTCACTCAAGTGAGTATCTACAAATAAACTTGATTTGACTAATTCTGAGCATTTTTGGGCAGTACAAATTAATTCCATCGCCCATCTCTGAGAATAAAGTTGCATTATGAGGGTGTTTTTTCACGGCTGAGTATGTACAGCAGGACCAATTACAGCAACCACATAACATTTCAGTGCACATGAGGACACAACAGTATTGTTTTAATACAATACTTGAAAAAAATATGCACCTCACCTTTAACACGTCTCAAACAACAGGGACACAAGGTGTAACGTTTTACTGTACACAGAGACCGTGAGTCATTTTCCATTCCCACCTGCTTTTCACTATAACATTTATACAAAGACAGTGGATTGTGATTTTACAGCTATTTTCCAATTTTCGCACCAAACCTATAGGTCAAACACTGAAGGCCCCTTCGAAAAGCCAAATGTGTGCGTAGACGCGTTTTACACTTTTGGTGAAATTCAGTTGGTCCCGCTGTGCTGCTGTAGCTAACTTTCAACAAAGTCACAGAACAAAACAAACACATCTCAAATTGTTATAATTTTTTTTTGTTGTTGTTTGTTTTTTGATTCACATTATGTCCACACAGAAAACTAAACCTAACCAAACAAAAAGCAAATGTCTGTATGCATCTATCTCCTCATGGGGTCAATCAAGTGATGCAGAGAAAAATTGGCCCAGGAGAGACCAGCTCTGTATGAGGAGACAAAGAGAGGTGTTCCTCTCTGGGATGATGGGGACAAATTGACCCCATCTTGCTATCTTTTATGTGCATGTGTATGTGTGTTGTGTGTGTGTGTGTGTGTGTGTGTGTGTGTGTGTGTGTGTGTGTGTGTGTGTGTGTGTGTGTAATAGACCACTGGTTTTGATGGAGGATAGCCAACTGGATGGAAGATGGTGTTGCAGCAGCCAGCTATCTCTGCCAGCCGTCACTCATGTCTAACTGCCTGAGCGGCTGCCCTCCTTCCTTTTCGTCCTGTGGGTAGCCGGTTTTCGAAAACTCCTTCGCCTCATTGGCCGGCCGGGTTTCTGGAGGGGTATGGCAAGTCGAATCAAGGTCGCTCATTGGAGAGTGCTGCCTGAGGTGGTGGAGGGGAGGAGAGGTGGGAGAGGACATGTGCTCAGGAGAGCTACGCTCTGATTTGATGCTGAGGTTGAGGGAGGGCAGATGTGGAGAGGTTGAGGAGCAAGACTGAGAGGGGAAGGAGCACCCTCCGCTGGACATCCTGGAAACAACAAGAGGACAGACAAAAGAAAATAAAAAGTAAGACAAAAGTTTGGACAAACATCAATTTGGCAAATATATTTGAAGTTCATCAGGTGCATCTGATGGTGTTTAAATCAATCAATTAATCAGTGATGTGCCATTAGGAACTCATTAGCTGTTTTTGACAAGAATGTATCTAATCTATAAACAACAATAAACAATGTAAAGTAATGGAAGCACCAAATGTAATGCATCAAAGTGTGGTTCAATAATTAGACCTAAAAAAACAGTGACAGAATCACTTTAACACAACTGAACACACACCCTCCCATGCTGCAATATTTTATTTCAAGTATGTGTATATATTTCAAGTATCAATCACATATTTATTATGGTTATCAAAATTAATTAAACTTCTTCTTCTTCTCCAGCTTTTATTATCTTTTTCATTCTATCTATTTATCCATTTTAAATTCCCTTTTTAAGACTGTTTTTATATAGGCTACAATGGTTTATTCCTTCTCCATCTGACTGTTAATCATAATGTTTACAGTTAATAATTGTTTTCTGAGTGTACATATGGTTGCCTCTGGCTGATGTTTGCCATTATCTTTGAGATAGTGTCCACATCATGTTTTGTGCCTGATGAGGATCTGATTGATCAAAATGTTGCACAGCAGCAGTGAATAAAGCGCCACTGTGGCTGCGGAGAACGCGGTGCAGATTCACCTGTCTGATTGATGATTCCATATTTCACCCACACTGCGGTACCATATTACACATTAATATGCTTACCCTGGGCTTATATGAGGCCCTTGGGGCTCCTGAGACGGCTGTGCTGCTTGCCAGGGGTTCACTGCCGCTCGTTGTAGACTAACAGAGTGATAAAAACCAGGCTGGCTGTACTCTGGAAGAAGAGAAAAGACAGGAATATAAATAAAAGCACTAAGAAAATTAGACCAAAGATGTATATCAGCCTAAAATAAGTGGATATATTAGCATAACCTCAAAGGAATAGATCAATGTTTACAGAAATATTTTTAGCTAGATAAAAATCAATATGAACCCAGCAGCCATTTAGCTCATTTTAGTTTAGCATGACAAGAAAGACATGGGAAACAGTTAACCATGCTAGTGTGATGTAATTGATTAATTAAGGTGTTTTACTAGTGCTAACAGGTGGATTCAGTTCCAGACTTGATGCTAGGCTAAGCTAACTAGGAGCTTCAGCCAGGAAAGTGCCATCGGTCTTTGGATGTAAGCAGACAAGCCTGTTTCTGAAACCTGCTCCTTTAAAGTATCATATCTCATCTGCAAATGTACCAGAAGCTCCAGGGGAGGGAAGGCCATAGCCTCCCAGACTGTGGCCCAGCAGCCCCGCCTTGCCCATGGCCACCATGGAGCTGCCGCTGTGCAGACCCTGGTACAAGAGACCCCTCTGAAGGACGGACAAAGAGAAAAGAGTCAAACGGAAAATCTCAAGTTTGTTGCAATAGAGACACACCGCTGTCTGCATCCTATATATAACTTGTGAATATTATAATTGATAAAGGTGTGAGTGTGAGAGAAAAAACTGTGAAACTGCTTTTCCAAGTTTGCAAAGTGAGTTTAAGAAGCAGCGCTGTGTACAGTATGTGTTAGATTCACTGACACCTATTTGATCACACTGGATAGTAACAACTATTTACAGCAGAGTTGTGGTTAGCACGTGTGGCACCCATGGCCTGATTAGCAGCGTCTCCCCGCAGGTTCTCGGTGCCCAGGCTCAGAGGAGGGGGGCTTTTCATGTCCAGAGTGCGATTCAGGTTGCCGTGGGAAAACACGGAGTAGCCGATACCTACACAGAGAGACAGGAGCAGGAAGTGAAAAGAGATGTGAGTATGTTTCACTCACACAGACGAATCATTCTTTTTTTTTTCTGATACACTCATCTTCACCTTCCTCTGTTTCAAAGAGTGACAAAAACAAACTTCTTCTTTTGGTTTGACCACTGAATCAATATTTGATCTTTATGAAGCAATGTGCAGCCATCACTTACAAGTTCACATTGAAGATGTGTGTGACATAGTCTGATGCATTGCTGCCCTGACAACCACTATTTTGAACAGATCGTAAACCAAAAACCATGGCTTTTATTAGAATAACATAATAAATGCGTTTCAAAGCACTATGACTGTAAATGACATCACAGAGCGTCCAAATAGTGAAAGACTGTAGAGGAGGCCGACATGACTGGCAGGTGTGATACATTCTGTACAGAAACCACAGAACTGGTTCCAGCCGCTGTTACACTGGTGGAGGGCCAGTTTCACAAAACAGGCCGGCTGCATTTGTGGATTAGTGCACACACTCATGCACGCACACACACACATAGGCTACACACACAAACACACACACTTCCTGTGAGTTCACAGCCAGCTGCACAAGAACTTGACAGTACATGTGAATTTTACAGCAAGCGTTTAGCGGGAGGGCTAGAGGAGCGTCTCATGGATTTTCACGCCAAATACTTTATATCTGTTTTAAGGCGATAACAAAGGGTAATTATTCATGAAACGTTACCAAACGGCTATTTTAGAGTCAGTCGTGAGTGTTAATTTTTTTTTTTTCTTGTCATGGCAGCGGCCACATTTTTCAAATTGCGTGAATTAATTCTGATTGACACAGACGCACTGAGAGGTTAAACACTGCTGTAATAAAACTACCTTAAACACAACAAAGAAACTGCATACTGTATTTTTGTAGAAATACAATATCTCATGTAAGGCCAGTGTCAAAGAAAATAAACCGTCTGACAGTGTCAGAGAAAGACACTTCCTAAATATTCATCACAAATAATCTGAAATCTAATCTTTTCTTCCCTGCACCATGACCTCTGTCTCCACCAAGTTAGGAGTAAATCAGTTTAGCACTTTTTTTTTGTAATGCAGGTGACAACAACAATCACGGGTGAAAATCCTCCTTTGTGGAGGAAATAAAAATGAGTCAAAGTATTGTGTTTCACAGGAGCAGCTAAATGAAGCTCACCTGAGTGTGGAGACATGAATGCAGTGTGTGCGTGTGGTGCAGCAGGACTGGCAGAGCTGGGTCTGGAGCTAATAGATTTGAAGACCGGGGGTCTGTGGGATGCCATGCTGGATCCAGACGAGTTAGGGAAACCATTTTCACAGCCTGCAGACACCAGGAACTGGGCCTCTGGTGAGAGCAGTGATGGACCCTGAAGTAAAAAAAACACACACACACACACACACACACATACTGTAATAGCAGCATAAGAGCTCAAGTCTAAACCTTATCAGCCAGACAGGATAACTGTAGGTGTAAAGGGCAAATTTATATTTGGTCTTGTGTATTTTTGAGTCTGAATCATCATTAGAACTTTGACATTATCACAAAAAACTGATGTCTCAGTTGATCAAAACCTATTAAATACTTTCTTTCACTTTGAGCTCAGGTCCTCTCAGTGTTTGGGGCTTTGTGTGCTCATTTTTGTGAGATGCGTGTGTGTACATGTGGACTAACATAGAAGCGCTGGCGAGCCACAGAGAGATCCATGCCCTCGCTCAGAGGATATTTGTCCGCGGCCACCTGCATGCTCTCCTCACTGTCGAGCTCTGAGCCATCGAGACCGAGGCCTTTCCTACGCAGGGTCTGATGCAGAACAGAAAGTGCACGGGGAAAATCACCCACAGTGATCACATGGAAATATAGAACAGCACACGGTTTTTTTTATATCTTTAAATATCCATGTCACCACCTGAAATTCATGTGTAAATTCACTATGTTGTTAGAACAGCTATAGGAGCGTACCTCCAGGATGTCTGTGTTGGTGCGACTCTCGTGCGGCTCGCTGTACTCTGTGTACTTGAGAAGCACTTTGTCCATGTCCGTGCTGGCGTACTGGAACAGACGGTTGGTGCTGTTGAAGATGATGAGTGCGATCTCGCAGTCACACAGCACGCTTAGCTCGTACGCCTTCTTCATCAGACCAAACTTACGCTTGGTGAAGGTCACCTGTGCCGCGAACAAGCACACAGAGGTTTTAGTCTCACCTCAGACTCCAGACCACTACTGCTAAAGTTTTGAAACCTGAGGTCAAATATATATCGAGCTGAGCTGGAGCCAAATTGTGTCAGAGCAAAATGTATAAATGAAAAAAAAAAATCTAAATCTAACTAAACTTGCATCTAATAACACAAAACCATTTGTAGCCACCATGTTAATGCTCATAACTCTGAGGTAACATCGACAAAAGATTCATGGGTTTTTTTTAATGGAAAAGCAGAACACACAAATCCCAACTGATCATTTGCAAATAATAACGGTACTGAGCATCTGCTCAGGTATATTTATATAGAATAAAATCTCAAATTTGACCTAGAACGCTTTACATTCTGTGCAGCAAACAACACTGTCTACAACAGACCCCAATTCAGATAAGAGAAACTCTGAAAACAAAACAAAACAAATAAAATCTTATCACCAAAAAACATAAAGTCACAAACATCAGATATGAGAAACAAATATTTTTTGCAAGCACTCTGAACAAGGTTTAATATGTTTTCTTCTTGTCGACAGTGGATCATATTTTATTGAATTTACGCCAGTGGATGGTTGTTTCTCTTGAGTCCTTTTGGCAGAAGAAAACTCAAACTTTCTTAAAGTAAGTTTTGCAGTCACTCATCTGACGCCAACTTCAATATACAAGTGAAAGAGGAAGGCATGCATGCTACAATTGCTATAACAAGTAACTATGTGGTCACTCGTTATTCCAGATACAATAATATGGTGCATTCTTCACGGTGATGCAGCATCAAGATCATACCCACACATATTAGCTGCAGGAGCTACACAATGCAGATAAGTACAGCAAATTGCATTATGTGTGTGTGTGTTTCTCTGTTCTGACTCTCAGCTATGACTGCAGCATCTGTGTTCTCCTGTCTATTGCATGTCTTGGACATATGCGTGAACGCTGCTGTTCGTTGCTGCTCCTGACGTCAATAAAGTGTCAGTAAAACTGAGAAGATCAATCAATCATAGAGTCAGAGCCCAAGGTGACATCATCAGATATCGTGTTGAGTCCAAGCAAAAGTCGAAAAAAAAAAACAATCTTCAGTTTTACAGTGACAGGGGAAAGACAACAGCTGCAAATCCTTGTTTTAAATGCATCAAAAGACAAAATCATTGCTGAATAATCTACTGTTGAAAAAATAATTGATTAATCATTGGACTGGATGAGTTACCACTCTGCAAATGGCACTTGTTGTACTGTATTATCAAATGTATGCAAAGGTGTTCTGGTTTAAATTCTCTTCTGATAAAATATAAATGAAATACTGCATGTACGCTCACCTGTCTGTTCCTCTGGTCCAGAATACGAGAAATTTGTATTTTCTTTCTTCCCATTTTTTCTGCTGTCTGTAACTCTGACGCCTGTAACAGAAAACATAACAATATTACAGTCGAGTAAAAGAGTCTCTGTCTTGTGGGCATTAATGCAGCTGCAGTGAACGGCTTGAAATGAATGTGACATAAAACATTGATATTTGTCAAGGAAAATCAAAGTTGGTTGAAAAATATGTCATCAAAATCTTATCACTTATCAATCTCATCTTAAATCTGTCATCAAACTATGTGTCCAAATTTTACAGCAACAACGGTATTGCTCAATAAAATGTCTCTTCAAGTTCATAGAATTCTGGTGGGAAAATGTCATCCATTTGGTTTAAGTGACTCAAGACCCTTCCCCCTTGGTAAGGGTAGGGTGTTTATTTTTACCACCATGAGGCGATGCGGTCTAAAGTTAGAGCAGCCCTTGCCGGGCCAGCAGTCCACACTGTCTGACACCCCCACAGTCTGGGTTACCCCCGGGCCAGCAGCACAGTGCTCGGCTGCACCGTGCAGCCCCAAGAGACAGGGTTAAAAATACAGTCGATAGCTCCTTTTAAAGGTTCAGCAGGCAATAGCTGAAACCAAACAGTAGAAGGGAAAACGGTGTGTTTTTGAAAGATGGCTGATCCTAGAAGCCACCCACTCCTCTCTCATGAACAGACAGGTCAGGAAAAAAAGCAGGATTTGGACGGGCAGGAGGCAAAGACGTGGATGGATTGTGGTTTGCCTGAGAATGTCCACTACTGAAACTCACACCAAGTGTTTATCTGTTGGTCTAGAAAGCCCCCGCTCCTGCCCCTGCCCCTGTAGGACCATATACAGCTGGAGACTATAGTGATGAGGATCTTTTATTCACTCTTTGCAACATGGGAGACAGCTATAAAGCGACTCTGCTGCAACACCATACAGCACTAAATTAAATGCATATACAAACCTGCACTGTGTACGAGTTATCTCCATTTTACACTCACTATCAGTCAAACAGCTAGCGCTGGTCTGACTCTTCTGACCCGACCATAAAGTCCTTCTCCAAAGCCCAGAGGAGTTTTCACTGGTTTTTCCCCTTAATACTAGACATGTATTGGACTTCTCTATATATAGTTCCCTGTCCCTCCTGATGGTGCCTGAGCGGATATGGCGCCCGTGTTCCCACGACCCCTAAAGTGCCCGCCGCCTCTCAACGTAAGCTAGGCACACAGGCATCTGGGGCATTTCTGGAGGAATCCACCTCTTTGCCCCCATTATTACCTTATAAAGTCCTGAGATATCCACAGTGCTGAGCATGCCGCAGACACAAGACACACCTCGGCACTGACAGCTGCAGACAAACTCATCACTGCCATTTGCCTCTGCGCAAACTGCAGATGAACAGTGCCGCAAAAACCAGCATTAGTGCATCTATTGAAAAACACATCCACCCCTAAAAAGTCAGTCTGAAGTCACAGCAGGTCGAGCTGCTCTGAATTTTTTTTTTCTTCTTCTTTTGGACAAGAAGTGAGACAATTCAATCTCACATCAAGGGATGTTAATGGTGAGAAGAGGGGGAAGTAAGACATATGTTCTCAACAGGGTAGAAAGATCTTTATCTCAGAAAGTTCCTCTCTTCTCAGATATAACCAAACGACGACCATCACCACCACAGACAGCTCTGTAAGAACACATGACTAGCTTGATAAATATAGCTGCACCTCCAGACAAACGGTGTAGAGTTAGCTATAGACTCTGTGTGGTTTAGTAGGTTTGTCAAAGGCCTAAAGGCCGAGACAGGCAGGAAAAGCCTCGTTGTGCCTCACGTAGCTAATTCTGGATGTTTTCCCGCACAACAACTGTCATCTGAAGTCTGTAAATACACAACAACTATCACTGCGTCCTTTCACCCCTCGGTCCAACTCCTTAACCTCTGCAGAGCGGTGAACATTCGAAGAGAAAGCCATCCTTTTTTTTTCACCTCTAAACATCATCAATTAGTCCCAGAAGTATGATGAGATAACAGAGTCACAGTGTGTACGGCAATAGTGCAATAATTTCACACACACACACATACTTGCCCCAGAGTCTTGTAGCTTCTACGGGGAGAGACAGCACCTTTGTCAGACACCTTCCCAGAGGCCAGACAGTGGAAAAAACTGAGGACAGACACATGGCAGCCGCCAGCAGCCCTGCTCTCTCACATACCCTGGGAGCTTCTGTCTAATCAGCGACAAACAATTTTAATAGGTTTGATCGGTTGTTGTGACGACACCCGAGAATATATTGCACTAGCTGTTTTTCTTGCTGCAGTGAACTGTATGCATGAATGAAGAGGGGAAAAAAGTGGGCCATTTGTTGAGTATTGGGGGTTCTGCTTCAATGGTTTTCTTTCCATGAGTCATTCAGAGCATGATGCCGTGTAAATGTTTCAAAAACAACCTAAACACGTGTATGCATATCAGCCAAGGAAGCAAATGACTTATTCTGTGGCGGCAGGGCAGATTCGTAGAACAACTAATCATGTTTTCTGCATCACACGGGTCCATATTTGCTGTGTTGGCTGTTAGATGCGTCTAAATATAATGGCAAAATTAATCAAGAGCTGCCTTTGGTGTTATCAGTTTCCCCAAATGGGGAAATATAAAATACTTTTATATGCATGTCTCTGCACCACTACTCCACTTCTGTGTTTTTAATTTTTTTTAATTTTTATATTTATATTTTATAGTTTTCATTCAGTCATGGGTTGATTATACAATAATAATCATTCACAAGAGAAGCTGCACTTACTCCGACTGCTGCATTAAGCTGCTGCTGGTGTGCAGTACGTGTGACACCAAACCAGCCTGTTGTGCAGCCTTGTGTTCAGAGTTTTACTCATTTCAGTTATATTGAAGTCCGGAGCTAAAGGGTAAAGTGTGAAACCAGACCCAAAACTGTGTCCATAAATAGAAATCTTTAACCACATTTGCATGAACCAATGCATAAAACCTCTCAAACCCACGTGAAAAGAGGGTGACGGGCAGATAATTCTAGTTTTGAAACCATCTAACCCATCCAAATCAAAACCGAGATGTGCTTTAAGAACAGGAAACCCTCTCAGTAAATGTTTATTTCTTAATTATATTCATCACACTTCTCGGCCCATTCACAGCGAGCATCTATGCTGAAGGTTAAAGTCGTCAGGAGGGCAAATGTGTGTGTGACCCATCTCCAGGGTCAGACAGTTCATGTGCTCACCGGGCCTTTGCAGAGTAATGGCGAGGAAATATTTGTCTAATTTTAACAGGAGATAATTGAATTGCCTTGATATTTTTGATAGAGCCAGAATAGCAATAGTACAAGCAGTCATGAGCTGAACATTTGATCTTTCCATGGAGAGAGAGAGAGAGAGAGAGAAAAAAAAGAAGCTTTTCCTGACTTTATGAAGTTGCTCTAGATCCAGTGCACTCTACAAAGATGTGAAGCTAAGACACACCTTAATAAGTAGGAGCCAGATGGCATGGTTGAAGATAGCAGTTTTGTTAATGCAGATTTTGACTGAGCATGATCATAAGGGCATCTATCTATCTATCTATCTATCTTTCTTTCTATCTATCTGTCTGTCTGTCTGTCTATCTATCTATCTATCTATCTATCTATCTATCTATCTATCTATCTATCTATCTATCTATCTATCTATCTATCTATCTATCTATCTATCTATCTATCTAAAAGCAGGGGGGGAGTTATAGTTATGCGACTACTTGAGGCAAAGAATAAATGTGGAACAAACTCAGCTGAGATGCTTGTTGAAGTCGAGCAGCGAGCTATTCGGCGCTAAAAATATAAACTGTAAAAATACATAGCTCAAAAAATGTTTGCGGATAATTAGGCCTAATAAATTGCTGACGTCATTCAAAATAGACTGTTCAAGAATAGCCCGTCTGTCCCCGAGTTGCCAAGCATCCCTGTCTAATATAGCCTCATCTATAGGCTGCTCTCAATAACACAGCAACAGGTACTTGACTCACAGCTGTGTCAAGGATTCTGACACACAGGAAACCTCACGAAACTTTGCTCATTTGCTTTAAAAACCGAAATTTCAAAGAAAAAAACCCCCCCAAACAGGTTTAAAAAAAAACCCTAACAAAATCAAAACAAAAACAGAAAAACAGAGCATCTGACCTCACCTGTTCCTCGATCTCCTTTCCTCTGTTTACTTCTGAGTTTCACCTCACTCGGTCAGGTCCGTCCAAACAGTGAAAGTTGAAAATAAGACACACACCACTCACACATGCAGATGTGTTGAGAAGCAGAAGGGAGAGTTGCGTTGTGCTCGGCTCCTGTGCTGATGTAGCTACAGATATTCACCTGATGCAGTAGTAGCGGATGGTTCAGGAGCGCTGCTTTCCAACAGCTGGCTGCGGAAGCCCCGCCCACTCCATCTCCACGCCCCGCCCCCCGGCCGTGCCATTGGACGCGCTCCTCCGCCTCCCCCCGGCCGCCGCTCCAACGCACCAGGCAGCTGAGACTGTCAGCCTACGGTTCACAGCAGAAGTTACACTACGTACATTAGTTTTATTTGTGATATTTGTGGCTACTAAAAAGACTTACATTACAGCACAGACACCAAACTTTGAAGTAAGCTAGTTCTGATTTTGTACAGGCTAATATTTCAATACTGCAGGGGAGGGGGAGGTGACAGTGTGCAGGGGAAAGTACAGCCCTGTGATGTGCAATTCACATGCTGGAAAAAAAACTATTTTCTCCTCAAAATTTGTAAAGGAAATAACATCTAAAGCATGACAGTTGGTAGATTACACTGCACATGAAAATGAGTATAGCCTATGTGAAGATGGCTGATAATTGTGTTATTACTTGACTAAATACTTAATTTGTTGTCACCTATAACTAAAACTTGAAGGTTTGTGTACCACATGTTGAATGAAACGCACCAGCATCACTGTTGGTTTTAACTAAGAATACAAGTAAGCTTAGGTTCAGGTCTTCATCAGATTTAATATGATGACGCATTTCGCACAGCTTCACTATTATAGCAACAATTATTTTTCACTGTTGCTATAATAATGTGAGATCCAACTAAATGTCTCTATGGTAGGGTAACCATTCTTGTGTCTATGAATATAAACTGTGCCACTGAATATTTACACATGTATGTAGGCTACTAGATGTTCTGCATCTACTAACTTGTGACCCCCTAAGGTGGGGGTGATTGTGATTATTGTGAATGAGATGCTTGTGAACCCTATAAAAAGAGGTATTCATCTAGCTGTGCTATGCTCTGAGGAAAGCCTTTTGGCTGAAACACGTCAGCATATTAAATCTGATGAAGACCTGAACCTAAGCCTACTACTGTAGTATTCTTTATAAGGTGTGCCGCTATTCCCTCGATGGGACTCTCTAATTATCTCCATGTAGCTGAGCACCTTTTAAGACCAGAGGACGCGCACCTGCTCCACATCTTGACTTCATCACTGTTGGTTTTGTAATGTAGCCTATACTGTATGTAAAGCAGAGACGCCAGTGATGTACAGCATTTTTTATGACCATATATTGTAAACATGTGAGCTCTTGTCACAGAGTTCATGAGCTGTGAGTGGTTTGGTTTCCCTTGATAGGCTTGAAGAGGTGAAACTGTTCACGTTTAAGGGAAGCAAAAATTAAACACATGTTAAATGCAGTTCAACAAAACAAATGCATATTTGTGTCTCTTTTTTATTCATTTATTTATTTTTTTACAATGTCTTGCCTAATTTTATAATAATCCTATGACCACACAGATTATTGTCACATCCTCTGAGGAAGTCCAGACTATGTTGGAAGCCAATGGCCTACAGACACAACTTTCTGTGATAATCATTTACCTTTAGTCAGGGGGGTAATATATGATTTAACAGCATTTTTCAGTGATGTCAGTCTGTCTAAAAAGTTCCACATTATAATATACCTGCACATGATTAAAGATTAAAAATAAAGGTTTCTGAGAGGGAACCTCTGAGTTACTTTAGGTTTTGTGCACACCATGGACTAAAGATAAACTCTTAATGATGTTATACAATAATTTAATTAAGTGCAAAATAGCTGTTCATAAATAGATAAAGAATAAATAAAAATGTTTTTTGATATGACTGTGCAGCTTGATGCCTGCTGGTTAAAGAGCCCTTCCCGTACCCATAAGACAAAAGTCTCAGCTCTGTACTGGCAGCACTTCACTCTGCTTGGTCCTTTGGCAATCCACCCAATCCCTCTAGATTAATAATGTGTCATATATCTATAAATTCAGTGCCTCAGTGTTATCACTACAAGACTGGGCCACAGTTGTGTCTTCACGTCATGGCTGAATTCTGCTGCTGTTTTGAATAAAATACACAAAGTTCATCTACTTTAAGCCCAAGTATGAAGTGAAACTTTAAGTGTAATTTTATCACAACAACTGCAATAAATTACATGAGTTATATCATAAAAATAATCATATTAAAATGACGTAATCTCATTAGCAACTCTGACATTCACAACAGACATTTAACATTGGCTTTACAAAGGATGTAAAGCCAATGGTTTCTCATGAAAGTGACAAATAAAACTGAATTGAATTGAATGTATTGTGTTGTCTTGTGGCGAGGCTGTTGAACCATGACTGCACTGTACTAGAGTCCGCCCGTGGACTTCAATAAAGTGATGAATGCGGTGAGAGGTGTAAAAGAAATAATTAGGTCAATAAATTCATTAAAATCAAAGCTAAGACACTGATGGAAAGCAGACATGCTGTCAGCTTAAAAGATATATTTAGAGGTAATAACTTGAATGAGCTGCATTATTGACTATTTTTGGGATGTGACACAATGTGTGCTACTCCTAAAAATAATATAGTGACAATTTATTAGCACAGATCATCTGTGGAACTGTAGACAACAACTCTATTTCTCTTTCACACTCACACACCCACACTGATAAACATATCAATACACATATAGCGCTATACTTACGCATGCACAACTACAGACACAGACACACACACAGTTTAACATCCCAGGAGGTGACTTAAACTGTGCGTCTGATGCAATAGTTAGTAACATCCCTACTGACTGGCACAGCCTTTACCGCCAGGATTCATCTGTATGGGCAACATCACGCCAACAGAGAATAGTGCAAACCCCCAGCTGTAAGTACAGGCAGCTAATCACCTGTAGCTGAGGGGAAATTCTTGCTTTGTGTGGTAATTATGCAAGTAGCCTATATTCTTATAAATGTATTCGCAACACCACTGTGAGCGGTCTGTCAATCAGGAGACTGAAGGTTGAATCGCAACCGTGATTGTTTAACATCATTATTTAATTACACAAGGCAAAAGCCATGAAGTAGAAAATATAGAGATAACAGCGCCTTTGAGAACTTTCCGTATCAAGTCCATTTTTTTTTCATTTTCCTGAAACTTCTCACTTCTGCTTTCGACAAGATCAGCCACGACCCTTTTAGAGCATGTGGTGAGGCTGTCGAATTCAGAAATAACCTCCATGGTCAGTGTACATGTGTGAGAGCAATTGTTCACATTGTGTACTTTTATAGCTGCCTTCTTATCTACATCTCAACAGAACATGTTACACCTTTAACCCCCCCCCCAACCCCCCTACCCCTACCTCTAACAGAACAATAAGACCTCTGTAGCACAGACCGTAAGTAAGTCAAGGTGCTTACGGTCCAGCACTGGTAGTTTATATAGTATGAACTCTGCATACATTGTGAATAGTAATAACAAATTGTATTAAATCAGTAGTGGACAAACAACTTATTTCATTACACATTTGCAATACGCACATGAAAATAACCTTATAGGTGTCGAAGTACAGTTTAGGTGATTGTAAAATAAGTGGACTGAAACAAAGTGCATTCCTAAACTGTGCATGTTTTGCCACGGCAGCTGGGGTCAAGTTAATTCAATTCAGAGATTGTGAGGAGTCGGAGCAACAATAAAAAGGGGTGTTTAATAACAAACAGGGGTTAAATAAAATGGTCATTGCTGCTGCTGCAAATTCCTCTGAAGTCTGCAATAAGTTACCCACCATCCTATGAATTCTGCAGTGTAACAATAGATCTTTTTCTCCAATATGCTTTATCTTATTATATTCTATTTTTTTTTTAAATATTTTATTTATTTTATTTTATGCAGTGTATCACAGGTTATTTGCTTTCACTCAGTGTTGAACAGCAGAATATCACATGCTGATGGAAAGAGCTATTGTAATCCTTTAATCACTTTATTAGGATACTATTCTGCATTACAGCAGAAGTAGGCTAATCTAAAATAAGACTGTAACAGATATCACGCAGGAAAAAAAAAAACACGCACACAAGGCCTATATAGCCTATTGGAAAAATTGGATGATATATATATTTTTTAAGGGTAGATCCTAAAATTGTTGTTGACAATTGTCTTAAAAAATGCAATGCAATTAAACGCACGTTTTAATAGAGATGATAATGGGATGAGATGTTTTGGGGTCCTTTGTCCTGCCACGGTGTTTTGTGTTTGGTCAGTGAGCTCTTCCTCTCGCAGGAGCACGTCAACGCATTGTTACTGAGGATCCAAGAGAAAAACTCCATTGTTGTTGCGAACTTTTTAATCTGGGGATTTAAAGCACATCACATGCTCGGACGGGGCAGCGGGGCGCTCCACCATAACAGGCAAACTGCTGCAAAAATCCATGTCGGGGAGGAAACTATTCATCCTGGAAGGACAGAGGAAAACGCTGAATACACACTGCAATGCCAGTGCACTTTTGGGGAGTTTAGGAACGACGACGGAGAGCTGCTTTTAAAATAAAAGAGTCCGACCAGGAGAGGAAAAGTTTTCATCCTCTGGAGAAACCCCCCGTCGTCTGAGATTTTTAGGGCTAAAGATGACGCACAAGTACAGCCAGCGGTCTCTAATAGTGCTGTCCTTACTGGGGATTTTATCGGCCATCATGTCTGTTTTATCAGTCATTTTGATTTTCCAGCTGCAGTCTCAACAGGCGACCGTGAAGGAGTCTCCCCCCTCCACCTCCACGGTTATACCCGCTCATGTCTGGGCCGTCCTGCTGCCGGTCTCCACGGTGCTCTCTGCCCTGTCCCTCACCCTCAACCTGAGCTCTGTGGTGGTGTGTCTCCTCCACAGCTATTTCTCTACCGAGGTGTGCAGAGGAGAGCAGGACACTGACAGGTAGGTTATGTATAGACGGCATGTTACCTTGCTCTTCGGCCACCTGTTGTTGTCCCCCGGCGGCCATTGCAGCCGCCTCACTCCCTCGTATCATTCTGCTGTGGATGTAAACAGTAAGAAAACATATAGTTCCGGTCATTTGTGACCGAACTACACTTAATTTGTACAATATTAATACACAGGGACACACATGCAGACAAGTTACCTTTTAAACTAGAATAGAGGTTTTAAAATGAGAAACAACATTATTTTCTCTCAAGCTGAAAGGCTGATTTAATTAGTAAAAAAACCTAACAAACAAGAATACTTTAAAGATAAAATTATAAGAAACAAAAAACACCCTTGCTTATTTCAGTTCACTGTGGGGTTTAGTTGCTACAGCCTTTGGTCTTGGCTGACCAGTAGCCTATGGCTAATTTGAGCAAAGTTTGGAGAGAGAGAACGTTGTATAATGAACAATGTCAATTTGCTGTCTTTAAACTCTTCTTTAGCTACTGTTACAGAACAATTTTGAACATTTTATTCTCCAATTGTTACTATCTGCAGTGACTACTACTACTATTACAATAGACTAGGAACTATAGCCAAATGTTATTCAAACTACCATTTAGGTGCATTGAATATAAAAATGTTTACAATATGATGAAATACAGTAGGCCTACAAAAGAGCTGTAATAAATGCAGCTATGGGGCCTTTTTAAAAACTCAACTTGATTCTGAATTCTGAGGCTTAGTCAAACAAGTCTTTCATAATGTGATTTAATTCATAAACGTAACTTTCACCATAAGGCAGAAAAAAACAACACTTCATTCTACAAGGGTTACTGGCTGGTCACTGTGGCTTTAAGTAGAAATTGACATTTAATCTGCTCAGGATGTGTTTCTTCTTCTTTAATTATTCTCTGTAAACCACAACCTTATCCTGGATGTTAAATTTAACTATTAAGTTTCATTATAAGAAAACATGGTTTCAGAAGCATAAAAGCCCTAATGTGTCAGAGTGCAGAGGCCCTCACTGCAATGTTGTTGGTCCACCCCCACCTCTCAACCCCTACGAATCCAATCGAAACAATGGCTTCCCTCTCATTATGCACCCAGTGTACGGCCTCTAGCTGGTCCTTTCCCACGTCGGTTTACAAATCCAACAGCATGCCCCCGGACCTCCCCACTGACAGGGGGGACATTCCAAGAAAATGTGAATAATAATGAGTTGGGCATAGAATATCTAGCATTTAAACTGACCCAAATAATCATCTTTTTTTCTTTTCTTTTTTTATTAGGACTCAAAGCTCTGATATGGGGGGAAAAAAATTAAAAGCAAAGAAAAAGAAAGCAAGGAAGGTGCAAAAAACTACAACAAAAGACAGCTGACTAAACAGAAATTAAAACTCATAAAAGTTACATAAAATCAAGTATTTATTTAAAAACTTAGTGATGTTAAAATGTAACCATCCTGGGCCATGACAGTAAACATGTCATTTCTTCATTTCTTTCAACAGAGCAGACTGGTTCCTTTTGGACAGCAGAGCTGTAAGACATGTAGCTATTGGACTGTTCTGCCTGGGGGTCTCTGTTTACTTGGCAGGTACGAACAAATTAGTTGTTGTGATTCTCTTATTTTGTTAAAAGTCTGAATTCAGCATTGAATATTTTGCCCATTCTGACATGAAGGTATATTTCAGTAATGCAGTGCTGGTTGGAGCTGGGCACCTGTTACTGCCTTCTAGCACATCCCTCGTGTTTTCAATGTGTGTGTGTGTACTAAGCTTTTATACAGTTTGCATGCTAGGTACATAAACAACAAACTAACAAAACACTGAAAACTAAGGGCCAAACCATGGGCACTGCAGTGGAATTTCAACAGCAGAGGCAAAAACAGCCCTGCTGCTTTCTCTCTGGTCCATCCAGTGAGTCCAAGAGAACAATGCATTCTTTGAGCAGCGTCCATGACTTAAGTGTTTTTAATGCTGAACCTGGCAGCGCTGTGTTGCTCTGTTCCACTGAGCGGCTTGTACTGTGGGGGTCACTGGAGGCAGTCACTCCATTGTGATGAGGGGGTGTCGTCCTTATGACCCCACTTTAGCTGCAATCAAGAAGTAGCAGAGCAAGGGACTGTAGAAAGCAACACCACCAGCTAAGGAAATCACGTCACATCCCAGAGCTGTGCTTCTCTCCCCCTTCCTTTAGCATGCCGGAGTCTGTGGTTCTTTTCCTGCAGGTAAACATAGGACAACTCAGATGAGAACAATTGGACCTGTGTATGACATTTCAACACATAGAGAGACATTTTTGTAATTCCAAATTTAGAAAACGTTGTCTTGTAAGGTGTGAGCAGGAAGTAGGGATTTAAGTAGAAAAGCACAACTTCCAAAATCAGCTTTGAGCTCAGTTATTTGGCCCATTGCAGATTAACATTGTTTACTTGAAACAGAGGAACATATTAAGCATTTCTTCTGTGTGAGTAAACTCTCTGTTTTTCTCCCTCCTCTGTCTCTTCCTTGGCAGCAATGTCCATCTTTATGCTGCTAATATTTGAGATGGAGACAGGTATTGCCAGTGCTTGCGTCCTCTCTTCAGGGATTCTGATCCTGCTGGTCGTTGTAATCCACTCTCTGGTCAAAACTTCCCACAGCTCTAAGTACTATCACGGTGACCACCTCGACACCCTCTACCAGAACGATCATGGAAGCAGCAGCACGCCTGTATCGCGGCCTTGCGAGCTCAAAGTAGGTGTGGACAAACCGCGGATGCATCGTACCCAGTCTCACATCCAACATCAGATCCCCTCCTACCCTCAATGCAGCAACCCAAGACAACGGGAACCATACCAGCAACCACAGTACTCCCCTGCTGGAGGCTCACAAGACCATGCTAGTGATAAAGATGGCTACAGCAGCGGTGGCAGCTGTCCCCGAATGCACAGGACCCTGTCTACTGAATCTGGTCTACTCCAGGCCCAGGCTAAACCCTGGAATGGGGTCAACAATGAGATGAGGAGTGTCCTTGCACGCAAGTCAGGAATCTCTGCAAAAGACTCCACTCTTGTGTGACATATAGGACGCTGAGATTATGGTTTAAGACTTTGATGCATGTGAAAAGAGGACTGCTAACACAAGTGTCTTCTCAAAGAGGTGTAAAACTGTCAGTTTTTATAATTTTACACGCAGTGTCCTGACTGATTAAACAACATGGGATTGAGATTTTTAAGATACCTAAGTTTACACATTTATCAACTGATTTCTCCTGTTGGGATTATAAAGCAGTTTTAATTCAATGACAAACATATACAGCATATTTTGTATAATTTGTAGTGTTTTGCATCAGTGAACTTGATTTAAATATCATCCACACCAATGTTGCCCAAGTATCAATCTGGCAAACTGATAGCTTTCATCGTAATAATGTAAATACTTTATTTCAGTGTATATGGCCGTTTCTTTTGCCAAATATTTGTGCACAATGTGCAGAGTACTTTGTTTTGTGTTTTTTGGAATGATTTCATATCAAAATATAATTCAATATACAAGTAGAATGATTCTGAACACTTAAAATGAGACATTAAAATATTGTTTACAAAATCTTGAAAGATAAATTTACTCCACATCTCACTTATCGCTAACTGGTTGACAAAAGTCTCATGTCTTAATGGAGGGTGTGATTTTGTCATGTCTGGAGGATTTACTAACCTGGACACCTCTGTTCAGTGGTCATGAGGAAGTGGGTGGGGCATGTGGAGCAGAGACAAGGGGACTAGGAGAAGGGGTCACATCATGTAAGCTGCATGTAGGTGTCAGTGGGAAATAAAGAAACACCAAAAACAAATACAACAATACAAACTAAAACAAGTTAAGATCTGGGCTGATGAATATTTTGCAAGTGCTGGGGTAAATTAATTGGTAAAAAAACAAATCATATTAGCTGATGTCCCAAATTAATAATTGACAAAATGATAATAAATGATGGATAAAATAAAACAATCAGAAACAAATGTTATACATGAACAAATATGTGAAGTGGAGCAAGGAATGAACACAAATAGGATAAAAGTCCAGACACCGAAGGACCCACAAGTGGATGTTAGGGTGGGAAATATGGCCAGAAAGGTTAGTCTATATTCATCTGTTATTTTTTCAAATATTGACAGTAATTACGTAAATTACTTTTAGTTTGGAAGAATAATTGTACATGTAACCACCTCAAAAGATGAGCTGGTTTGGCGTGGTGAGAGATGGCTGATGTGTTTTGCAGAGATATATATTATTACTGCTGTCATGTAAAGCCATAACATTATGACCACTGACAGGTGGAGGAAATAACAATGATTATCTCGTTACAATGGCACCTGTCAGTGTGTGGGATATATTAGGTAGCAAGTGAACATTTACAAGGTTAGCAGTCCACAAAGTTGATGTGTTGAAAGCAGCAAAATCAGGCAGGAGTAAAGACTTCGCCAAATTGCGATGGCTAGACGACTGGGTCAGAGGTTCTCAAAAACTGCAGGTCTTGTTCCGTGCTCCTGATTTGCACTGGTTCAAACCAAAATTGGTCTAAGGAAGGACAACCATTCAACTGGGGATACAGTTATGGGCATCCAACTCAGTTACTGGGCCATATAAAAAGAGAAGTGACAGACTGACACTGACTGACAGAACCAAGAAACTCTCCTCAACAAAACTGGAACCACACAGCCAGGACAACTGCAGTTTACTGCACAAGGACAGTCATTTGGTTACAGTTGTAACCACCTTCTGCCATCTTTTCTATTGTCTGAGGTCATACTACACAGATACATAGACACACACACCTGTACATAGTGTATGTAGCTTATGTTAGATTTACGTTTTGTTACTCCACTTTTCTATGTGTACAAATAAACTCCTTTGAATTTTCGCTTGTCTGTTTAATGCTGCACAAGAGTGAGGTTTGCCAACATCTACACTGTAGAACTTCCAAATGCTTCAATTTCAGCTATTGATAAGGTTATTTTGGTTACAGTTATTAACTTAATTAGTAATCAAGGTTCCAAGTTGTTCGTTTTCTTGAAACCCTGTGGACAGCCATATGCCCAATCAATCATCTGTCCAATGTACTTGATGAACAAACAAATCTAGAGGCCCCACCTCACAAGACTAGAAGGATCTTCTGCTGATGACAAGGTACCAGGTAATATTAGGCAAGTGGTCATAATGTTAAGGCTGATCTTTGAATCAGCTTTGTGCATGTGAAAGTAAGGGAAGAACTGAGTTAGATCCTGCTCAACAAATGTCAATATACATTTCAATTAGCATATTGTGTTGCTTTTTTTTCCCGAATCAGAAACCCATTTTGAAATTTTGAAAAAGATTAGATCCAACAAAAACCAGCAAAGGACCAGAAATAATTTAGCCTTCTATCTATTATAATATCACTTATTATGCAAAACACTGCAAATGCAAAAACACAACTATACTTAATGACACTATATACATATGTAATATGATTATAATCTTGAAGTACCACCATATTGCCCACCCTAACACCATGGACACCACCATGTCTCAGTGAAAATGTTCACTGCTGCCTCCTACCTGCGTCCTTGAGAGTTGCTAATCTGTTCCTTCATGCTGATGGCTTGACGGAGAAGACCGTCAATGTTTTTGAAATACATGCTGCTGTTGGTCATACTCTTCACAGCACTGCAAAGACCAGCAGATCAGTTAAAGTGTTAACAAACTGAACAGAGCTGGGTCAGTGTGGTTTTGGAAATATGTAGGTCTGTTCATTTTCTCACCTGCATGCATACTCCACAGAATAGATGGCTCCTTGACTCTGCTGCTCCCAGCTCTGCATATCTGTCTGTTTGAGAAGTTACAGAAAAGCATATACAGTGAACCTGAACATGATGACCACGCAGATCAAGTGAATATCTGATTATCTTGTAAGAACAATGCCTATTAAGGTCTCATATACTGTATATTACAAGGCCGACAACAGTTAGCTCTCATAGTCAGTGTGTTAGATATGAAAGAAATAGGCACATGTTAGGACCTGAGTGACCTGGTCAAATTGTTATGACCACATAAAGGCCCACAGACATGCTGGTGTGGTACAGGTTGCATACAATTGTAATGATGGTTATGGGCAAATGTGTCTAAACAGACAGTGCCTCCCACTCTGCTGTCTATGAAGCTGCATAGCTACAGAAGATCAGAGTGACAGTGCTAGTCATATATTTTTTAACTAATCACTTTAGATTTAAATACATTTTGTGGGTTGGTTTGAAAAAGGGAACAAAAAACGGGAGTAACACCCACAAATGGACATATAGACATTTTGACGTGAGCACAGGTGTAAACAATACATTTAATGATGGGTGACTTCCATTCCCCCAATATAACTTTACTTTAGTGGGTGCAGCCACTTTTTAATACTAATTTTAAAGCTGCACAATGTACTGCACTCCCTGATACTGACTGGCAAGATGTTCCACTATCCTGCTGCGTTAACTGAGAAGGCTGTCCTAGCAAATCTTGTTGATCGAGATTGTAGCCTAGCAGTCTCTTCTTGTGGTAGATCTTGTCGATCTTACTTTTAGAGTAATGAACAAATTATTTGAGTGGCGGTGGCGCAAGCTAGTGGAGGACCTTGTAGAGTAAACAGACATTAGCCATAAATATGAAGTTTTCAGAGGTCAATAAATTACATTTTTTGATGATGTTACAGTGATGATAACAGTTCTTTTTTTTTTTTTTTGGTCCAGCCAGTACCTTTAGGCCTGTTTATAGAGTTTATGAAGCGGTTGTAGAGTTGTATGACTTGCCTTAGACCAAGTTGTAACACAGTAAGAAAGATGAGACAGTATCATGGAGTGCATTTACATTTTTGCTGCATCTGTACTTAGTTGGTTGCGGATAACCAATCATTATTCACCCCTGAAAGGCAGAATCATCATTAATGTTATTAGTAACACCTGTGCTTTTCCTCTAAGTCGAGTCAAAATGTCTGCTGTGGAGAAGACCTTCAGAATAAAGATACAGGCTTTAAGTAGATTTATTCATTTAAGGACTTGTTTCTTTACTAGTGTGCATTTCAATGACTATATTGCCTACCAAGCCCCCTGTCTCTTCCCACACCTTAGAGGCTGTGGTCTACAACAGTGGAGCAGCCTACCACACAGTCAGTGTGAATACCTTGTGCTGCACCAGCTCAGGCAGCGACCTCCGGACGTGCTCCTGTAATCTGTAGAGAGCCACGGACGGCTCGTTAGCCAGGACGTACATGCTCTCCGTGAATTTGTCAGACACTGTAGAGTCAAAGAAGCACAGACAGATAGGGAGGGTGTTGGAAAACAACAGAGGAAAACGTCCAAAAATAGTGGACACGGATAAATGCCGCACTACCAAATGGCACGATAGGCTGTTAGCTTAGCGTCAAAGGCGAGCTAACAGCTTCTAGCTCAAGCGACAGGCAACGATGAGGTGAGTGAAATACTTATTTATGCAGCATGTGTTTTACCTCGTCTGACTTTCAGCTGCATCTCCTGGTCCTCCATGGTGCTGGCAGGCTGTTTCTTTAGGAAACTGTCAACAACACGGCGCAGCCTTGAGCGAGTTATGTCAGCTGATTCCTACTACTTCCGTGTTTTTGTTGTCATGTGTCACACGACAGTATTCCGGACAGAAATATCGATTATGAGGAAAAACAGTTCTTCCTTCCAAGAGTATCAGCCGCTGTGCTACGTTACACGGGGTGATTCATCCGTTTTGTCAGAAATAATTGATTCATTAAGTAGTAGATCAACTGGACGATAAGTAATGTACCGTGGGCACGCTGCGATGACCAGCCAGATCCATCGCGTGAGCTGAAACAATTTACTTTCAGTTTCCTTCAGAGGAAGTTAGCGCAAATTAGACTGTGAGGCTGGATGTGGTGAGTGTAGGCTACAATGTGATTTGTTTTTAAAACACGTTTTCGGTTACTTTTTCCCGATAGCAGCAGCACAGCATTTAGTCGTTCCTGTCTTGTGTTTTATTGCAGTGATCATGGAGGCCAGAGGTGATGATGAGGTTGCAGATGGCCAAAACATCCAGGCAACTAACGCTAATGCATGTTCCTACGAGTCCAGAGATGAGCGGTCCAATGGTAGGCTACTAGTTCCCCTTTTATTTCGCCTTTAACATGTGGTATCTTTGTCAGTGTAATATGCAGTCATTTGATTTTTGTAAATGATCAATTAAAATATATTGCTTCCACTGACATGCCTGTGGTCCATCTGCCTGTGCTGGTGTCTCCAGAGAACATGGATGTGGATGAAGAGGGTTTGTTCAAACACTCCACCACTCTGACCAACAAACAGCGTGGGAATGAGATCACAGTGCGCCCAGCCACATTAGACTGTAAGTACAAGCAAAAGCTGCTCTGGTGGAAAGGGGTTAAGAAAGTTGTGTTAGACAAGCAAGCACTTTATTTTCATTGGCTTGACCACATGAAGATATTGTGGTTTTATTTCCATCAGCTCTGTCCATCCACCAGCTGGCAGCTCAAGGCGAGGTTTCACAAGTGGCTGCCCATCTGAGTAAAGGTGAGGAATATGGCTCTCTTCCATCCACCAGCAGTAAAACACCAGCACAGACAGCACACACACATCGTATTTTTATTGTTAAATAATTATTTATGTTGGGCTGCGACTGGTTTTATTTTGCAGACAGTTCACTGCTCAGCAAACAGGATGAACGGGGCTTCACACCTCTAATGTGGGCTGCAGCGTTTGGAGAGAAAGCGATGGTGGATTTTCTCTTGGAAAAGGTTAGAAGTAAGCGATTGCTGCTGTGCTGACCATAAAGACATGTAGATGTCATCAAGACTTTAAATGCACCATCTCACACTGTGTGACATTTACATTTCAGGGAGCAGACCCCAAAACAATTGCGAGGGAGCGAGAGAGCGCCCTGACACTGGCCAGCTCTGGAGGTTATGTGGACATTGTTGAGTCTCTTCTAAGACATGGAGTTGACATTAACACTTATGACTGGGTACAGTTATGACTTTGTCACACATTATCAGACACTACCACGAGATTTAGTAGTTACAGCAGGCCAGTGCACATCAAGATGGCTGAAAAAGTCTAGTAAACACTGAAATTATAATAATTAGACTATATGTTTTTATTTAAATAAACCTGCTTGTGTTTTCTTCACAGAATGGTGGAACTCCTCTTCTTTATGCTGTACGAGGGAACCATATCAAATGTGTAGAGGCACTTTTAGGTACAACATTTGTCTATAAGTCATGATAAAAGCTAGCAAATTCTGTTTAACTGCTTTTATTGATTTGCCACTGCTGTATTGTGTTTTAGCCAAAGGGGCAGACATGACCATTGAGTCGGACTCTGGGTACAGCCCAATGGCCTTAGCTGTTGCCCTTGGACACAAAAAGAGTATGTATTGTCTTCTGCCTGATACATACAATTTCTTTATTTTATAATAATGTTAACGTTTTGCTGTAATGAACTGACATTCTCATTGATTGTTTTCTAGTTCAGAAAGTGTTGGAGGACCATATTCTGAAACTCTACAAGCCAACACCAACGCCAACATGACACAAGTTAAAATAAATAAATGGAAGGAACAGCCTGACACAGTTGATCTCAGATCTACGGCCAGTTTTCACTGGTGGTCGGATGACTTAAGACGTCTGTCACCTTTACAAGTCATTGTAATAGATCAACACATATGCAAACACATTTACACTGAGTAAACAGCATTTGTTAATTTATAAACGGTTTATTCCATTTGTGTGCATTCCCCTTTACATAGCAGAATTATTTTTGCTCGGCTAGAGGACAGCAAAAGAGGTCTGTAAAGAAGTTTTAATAAAAATGTATTTTTATACTGTTTGTTCCACTTAAATGCCACTTGAACTCAAAAGGCACAATATACACATAGATTATAAGTGATTACAAGTGCTCTTATCATCACCACAAAACCATTAAGATCTGCAAATAAAACACTGTTTCAGAATTCATGCCATGCCTCGCGTTCTTGAGTGATAAAGAGAGACTGTTGGATAGATCCTCAAAAGTGTCCATACCAAAAAAGGCCACATTCACATCAGAGAGGAGGTGGCAGTGCAGATGACATGTTTCCCAAGTGCCACCACACCATCCTGCGTCCTGTAAGGTTACACAGGGGTCATATCCTGTCTCATGAGAGGGTGAAAAAAAAATGGTCATGAGGCTTTTTCCCCCAGGATGTCCAAGGAATAAACAATTATTCTCCCAAAAAAGTCGGCACTATTCTCAAACATTATTTTTACTTTGTCCACTGCAGGGGCCTCCTGTATGGGAAAGCTGTGGGTGTGGAGTTAAGAACAAGATAAGCACAGTAATAATGAGAAGCATGTCCAGGAAAATATTGTCAGTTACTTATTATGAACGATCTTGAACAGCAACAGGAAGCGCACAGTTCCTAGAGTGACAGGTACAGCCTGAGCTGCCGCAATAACGCTGCTGTAGACTATCAGACTGAATTTTTATGGTGTTACAGCAGACCTGTATTTAGTATTATGTTTCTGTTTGAGAAATGTGTGATGGAGCTCGGACACTTGCCTGATATAGTAGCTTTGATCTAACTAAAGATTACATATGGAGAACATTATAGTTTGAAAGTTAAATTGATGCATAATAAGAGTTAAAAATGAATAGTGACACACACTCAAATGAAATAATTATAAAAACAAATCTGTCACACACACACTGTTGCAAAATCTCCCAGGTAACCACTCTAATCTCCCCTCATGAATGCTGGATTATAAGAATGAAGGATATCTGAAGCGAGTTGTTGTCTTCTGGGTAAAAATGGCTGATCACTGTAAAATCTCCATCTTTAGGGCAACCTGCAGAAAACACAAGTGGAAAATCATTTAGGTTATCTCGTCACACCTGCAATAGAAAACAGGAAAAAAAACACAACCGGAAAATATAATCTCTGGGCTTTACCTTCCAGCCTGCATGTTTTTGCTGAGAACCCTCCCTGGAACTGGACCTTTAACTCTGATACCGTGACGGACTGAGGGAACTCCAGATTCACCCACTGACATTCACCCTGCAACAGATTCACAATGCCTCACTGCAACACTGACAGCAACACCCAGGGAGGTTCCTCTGGGAAGACCATCTTGAATAATCAGGCTTTGGGTAAGTATATGCAGCTGATGTGCTTGATGCCAGTACATACACAACACAAATGGAAGAGCAACTCATAGCTTTATAAGTCAATCTGAAGATGCAGCTCGATTAATGTGGCATTTCCTGTTAGTATTAAATGATTAAATACCTTGATTAGATATTAGCTGCAAAAATAAAATAACATGACAACTAGTAACCAGTACAGGCTGTGGTGTATTTGTCCTGCCCATGCACTAAACCAGCTGACTCTAATCAGCACAGCTCTTCAGCCAAGAATATGAGCCAATTAGTGAGTGCACCTGGTTCAGGTACTGACTTGTTGAAGCCACAATTCCTCTCTCTGCACACTGTAATTACACAGCGATATACTGTATGTTGTATGGCAATGGGACCCATCTGAGATTTACCTGGTCTGAATTCCAGCATGTCTCTTCATTGCAATCAAACATGTACTTCTTTCCATACTGCTTCACGTCTCTGTTTAGCACTGAGCTCACCCTGAAATAACAGCGTCAAAAACAAACATTGTCCCATTTGTTAGTTTACAGATGTGCTAGCTAACAGGAGGTTAACTCAGAGCACAGCATGCGACAGTTACGTCTGGTTTTGTTAAAAACAAACAGCAGACATGACGGTTCAGTCCGTGAACATTTTATATTTCTCGAATAAGCTTGATTTAATAACAGCTGCTGTATACCTGCTCTGTGTTTCTTTACAGATCACCGAAGAAGCCATGTCCTCTTTTTAAAATGACACATTGCCATAAAGCGACGCTTCCACGAGGTGTGTGTTTCTGTTTTACGACAGTAACGTCAACGGGCAGTTGTTCATCTTCCCGCCACAAGATGGCGGCAACTCATCGTGGAAAGGAAGGTGAGGGCTTTTTCTTCTATATCCGAGGTCCTAGTGACTTGAATATGAATTATTGTGAGATTAAAACCTAAAACCTTCATGTGTGTTGTCTGTATGTTGAGAAGTGTTGCTAGTAAGGTGCTGTATGGCTGCAGGTGTCGCTCTCCATCTCTGTGTTCGGGCTGCACCTGCAGCCGCACTCGTGTCTACAGCAGACTCAAAGGTCAGAGAGATAAGAATCGATTAGGAAGAGAGGACTACAGGGGCTACTGGGCCTTACTGAAGGGGAATCGATCAGCTAACCGATTGCAACCTTCACATGAAACACACGGAATAACAGGAAATATAACCCAATATGTTACATGTGTGTTAGTGGGTAAAAATGTGCAGTGCTGTGAATGTTTTTATTGATTCACAGCAGATTGGATCATCCTATAAAAGAAACCTTCACCAGCATGAGCTTTACTGCTGCTGTTATCAGAGGGCATATTTCTATACCTCACTTTCATAACCAGGGAAGCAATAACACAGCAGAGCGAGTGTGTGTGTGTGTGTGTGTGTGTGTGTGTGTAAAGGAGAGAGCCTGTATTTGGCACATGGCTCATTACAGATGGAGAACTCCTGCTGAGGTTTTGTCACAGGGCCCCCTCACTGCAGATAATCAATAGGTCTGAAATACAAAACCTGATGAAACCCAGCCTCCGTGAAAATTGGGCAGGGGGCTGGGGAGGGTGACTCGTCCCCCCCCCCCCCCCCCCCCCCCCCCCCCTCTCTCTCTCTCTCTCTCTCTCTCTCTCTCTCTCTCTCTCTCTCTCACACACACACACTCAACCAGCACCATGATGCACGCTTTGACTTTGCGAGCCTTGCATTGCAGCACTGGTCCATACTGCAGGTTTTGCAGTCCATTCTTTAGTATTGCAGATTGAATATAAAGTGAGATTTAAAGCTGCTGTAATATTTTTACACTCTCATATCTGTGAATGACCGTGACATATATCTGCCGAGGTTTTGTAGAGTTGTTAATCAGAAGCGCTGGCTCAACACTTAATTTGCCAGGTGCTCATATATTCATCTGTCAAAACTAATTTTTCTGGCCTGTAGCCATGTTAGATCTCCCACCTGGCCATGTGGGCCTCACATGGGTGAATCATGAGCTGGCACTGGGGACCATAAAATGTTGCCCATGTGGGCTGCTTATACTGCCAAGAGGGGCTGCAAGTAGGACCCAAATGTGCAGTCATGCTAAGAATTCACATAGACGGTTTTTGTGTGCAGAGCTATTTCCCTTTGTTTCCGGTCCTTATGCTACAGATAAATTAATCTCCAGCTTGATATGAGAAAGGTGATGATCTTTTCGTCTAACTCAGAGTTTTTCAACCTTGGGGTCGGGACCCCACGTGGGGTCGCCTGGAATTTAAATGGGGTCACCTGAAATGTCCTTTTTAAAATTATGATTAAAACACCACACACAATCTTAAACAATTGTATTCTATACTTTCACTTTCTCGAATATAAATCGAGTTCAAGTAAAATGCAGCATATAAAAATATCTTGATTGACAGCTGGGGGTCACCAGAAATTTGTAACCACAGGTCTAACTCATCTAATGCTTACATGTTTACCTAAAATGTGGACATGTTCCTTTAACCTGGGTTCATAGCTGCCTGTTTTGACTACTTCTCTCTGATTAGTTGTGTTGTCTTGTGGAAAAGCAGATTTTGTTTACACCTCGGTTCTCACATGTCATGGTCAACTTTTCCTGCACTGAAACCTGTCTTGCTCAGTGAGCTTGTTAGAGGATTATCTTCACCGCTGTCACTGATACAGCTCAAATCCTCATGTTTCCCTCAGCCATCTTTGTCAGTCTTTTCACCGCCGCTGCAGCAGCTGCCGTCGCTCTCCGAGTTTCTGTCACCTCTGTTTCTGTGTTGTGTCCCATGAAGCAGGATTAGTGGTTAGCAAACTAACTTTGGGCTTAACCCCGTCCGGCTTTCGGGTCACACTGCAATGACTCACTTTTCAAGCTGTGCGTGTCACCATGGTAACCCAGGCTGCACACATAACCTGCAGGCTATCAGATCCCAGTATGTAAAAGGCTGCCTCCTCTGTAGTCAATACTCTGATAGACTGGCTTCTCTATTTGTGGAGGTTTCTGTCTACTTGGATGCAGATTAAAAAAAAAAAATAAAACAAATGTATTTTTGGACTGAACATCTTTACCTGTCTTCTTCCACCACATGACAGAAACCTAATATTATTCAGTTGTTGAAATTCATTCACAGCTTTCCCATCAGTGATCTTGGCAATAGATTATTCTCATTCTTTCCCCATTAATGCAGCCTTGGGAGAACATAAGGCAGTGCATGTGAGCAGAACATCTTTTCATAGTTATGATGTGACTATTTGATATTGTTTCAATGAAAAGTACGCCCACTGGTCCTAGATGAGAGGCATTAGAGAGGCCTGACTATTCAAGTTGGGACCTTGGAGCACATTAGCGTGTGAGCTGTCTTCTCGTGTGTGAGCCTCCTCAGGTCAACAACGGCAAAGTATTTTGCACTTTCCTTTTTCTATTAATTACTGGGAATGAAAAGCATTTACACTACAGTATACCTCGAGCAATCCAGTCTAGCTCAGTCTACAGGATCAGGGTCGCTCATGACAGATCTTTTATATTCATTGTGATAGTTTGTTCTTCTTGAGTATAGAGCATCAATGTCAAAAAATGTTCTTCCCTTTATTTCCTTTGCTTGCAGTTTCAATGCATTTCCACTGTCACCAAGGTTGTTGTAAGTTAAGACTTGATTTTATTGTTTACAGATCCCTGAAGAGAGACAATATCTGTCATTTTGATGATTAAAGTAGAGTTCAGTACCAACCGGCCCAGCAGTGATGCTCTGCCAACATGGGGACAAGAAGGTGAGTAACGCTGGTGGAGATAAACAGTTGCAGTCCTGTGTCACCTGATATGTGTGTATGGGTGGGTTGACTGTATCGAGAGGTAAATAAGCAGATGCTTTGTAGGGTAAAACAGTCACTACGGTCTAGTCCAGAGTTTATGAGCTGTGGGCACTTGTGCAGATTGTCTTAATGAGTCGGGTGATTAATGCCTGAGCTGCTGTCAGCTGAGGGACACGGCATTCGGGCTGGGGCAGCACTACTGCACACAGAGCTGTCCAACTCCGGTCGACACATCACGCTGAGTTCACTGACTGTCTGACCTTACTGAACTTTTTTCAGTTTGATTACGGAGAAGTGCATCTGGAAAGCTGAACATTCGTGTAGTAGTGTGGGATGGTATGAAAATGGTTGGTTTGGTCGTAAAGGTTTGTCATTTTAGTTACAAATCAGTGGTTGTTGAGAGCTGCGGTTAATAATAAGGTCATGGCAGATGGCTGCCCACCCCCAGCCTGCTTCTGCTTCTTCTTAAAAGAAAGTTCCTCCTTGCTGCTGGTACAAAGTTCCTGCTCACGGATGGGCTTGTTGGATCTCTTTAAATAACATTAGAAAAGATACAGTGTAGACTTGCTCGACATGAAATGTGCCTTGGGATAACTTCTGTATTGATTTGGTGCCTTATAAATAAAAAAGAATGTGACTTGAGTAGATGCCTGAAACTGACAGAAAGCATCCTTTGTGAACTGCATAGAGTATGTTGGAAATTAGAATAACAGGATGCCGCTTAGTGGTCGTAAATCATTTAGTTTCGAAGACAACATTTGGCATTCTTTGGGGTCTAACTAATTTTAATAAAGCAGGAAATGGGCAGAAACGTGAGGCACATCTGTCGACTGCTGCAGCAATTAACACAGGATCTTGAGCCGTGCTGCCGCTGTCTGGCAGAGCTCCTCGCTCATCTCCGTGCTGAAATTTTCTGCTCCAGTTTGAGTGAGGTACTCTAATTAAATCATTAAAAAGCAGAGCATTTGCACAATATGCTCTGCTGCCTTCATTACAAAGCACAATCACTTGTAATTTATTCACTCACAATGAGGGAGCGTTGGATTTGATTCGATGTCTGCGGCTGTGTTTTGAGCTCACACTCTGTCTTCTGTTGTAGTTTCAGGCAGTGTAAAGGTGGACATGCATGCGCTCACAGCGTTAAATTACTGAGAGATTGATGGATGACTGGAGCATAATGGAACTCTGGGATTACTTAGTGTCGTGTCCAAGAGGTTGGTCACACTTTCCTGGCAGAGAATATATTTTAATTTTCTATTTGTGGACAGGAGCAACTCAGGTGACTTTGAAGTTCTAAAATCTGATGAATGTTATTCAGAGAGTTTGTTTAGGTATAGGCTCGCTATAATGCAGGTGTATGTCCACTATCATACTACACAGCATGTAAGAAGTGCAAAGCTTTTGTCCCCCAGGCTTTGCAGCCCCAACTGAGCAGCGCTGCGATGGGCAGGATTTATGAACTGTGGCTGCTTCTACTTCATGCTTCAGCAGTCAAGATCGCTGCTCGCTCATGATGTGGTTGGAGGCCCACAGGACATGCCTTGCTCACCCCTCTCCGTCTGCAGCCCAACTACCACCACCACCACATGCCGGGCCACTGATAGCCGAGCAAGGAAATGGGTCTGCAGTAATGACTTGAGCACAAGAAGGCGCTCAAAAGACACTGCAGTGTGTTAAGAAACGCTAGAGCGTATCTTCTTTTTTTTTTGGCGAGGTCATGGGGATTTGTTGTGAGGAATAGCAGGAGATCACATGCTTTTCACTTGAATGCTCTTGCTCAGGTTGTAGTCTGGGTGTAGGACAACAGAAGAGGAATGAGCTGTATTAGAAAAGCTTTTGTTTTTCGAAGTTGCTGAAGTTTGAAGTTACACACTTCAATTACACAGCAGTGACATTAAACATAGATATCTTTCACTAGCTGTTGAGAACTGATACTCATACTTGTGTCTTTACTCCAGTGGGCTTGCCCAGCTGCATACATGTTCCCATCTCTCACTTTTATAATCTCTTTATCTCAATCTACTCGCAGCCACACACCTCGTGAACATGAACAGCCAAGCATCGGTACTTCACAGACCCTTCTGCTCCTCCCTGTGCTCTCAAGGTAAGAAGAGGCAGTACGCTACATTGTCAGAGGTCACTCTGGATTTTTGTTTTCCATCAGCGAAGGCTGGTATGGGACTTGATTGACTTAGAAGAAGACAGTACCGGTACTTAGTTTCAGATGAAACAGAAGTGCAGAACCTTATTTACCTGCAGCATCTCACAGTGATTCAATGTGACTATAATCCAGGCTTACTATCATGAGAGGTGGAATAAAACAGTAGTAAATGTAATAATGCAAAATAAACATGTCCAAGCAATATCGTTCAGCCTATGCTTTTAATAATTTGTTTAATTTCTGCCTAAAACGATTTCCCCACAATTCTGTGGATACAACCGTTCAAAGATGTCACCAAATGGAAATGAGGGAACAAGGGAGACTGAGTGATGAATGGAGCAATGGAGGCTCTCACTACCAGAATAACAGTTGACTTCTGGAAAACTCCCAAAGTAGTGTGTCTTCAGCAATAGTAGTATACAGGGGGATTATGACAAAATGCATTTTGCCTGCATTTATGAGTTCATAATATGTCAATGTGGTTTTTGTTATTGTTGTTACCCCTAAGAGGTAAAACGAAAATTATGCACACAACTTTGATTAACCTTTTTTGTTTAAACAACCTCCTTAGGGCAATTATATTGGTATATCATAGCTGAAAGGTAAACTACCCAATCAAGTTGGTCTGCTGGTAAAAGGAACACACACTTAACCATCCATAGAGGGTATAATCAGCGATATTTACCCCCATCAAGTCACTCCAAGACATGTTAAAAAGATTTTAAAAAAGAAGAAGATGCATCTACTCAGCTTATGAATAAAAAGGTGACATGTTTTTCCAAATACAAGGCAGCTATCCACACATAAAGTAGATGATGAAACAAACAGGTAAGTGAATGATGGGAACATTAAAAGACTGCAATAGAGGGGAAAATAGTCTTCTTTCTTCAGGCTGAGTACTTGCCACAGAGCGAGGTCAGGGACATGAGCTGGAAAAGCTTTCAGGCAGCTATGATTGGACAGACACCTGAACAGGCAGTGCTATCTAGTTTAACCTTGGCAAATTGTTTCTCCAACAATTAAAAAAGATGGCACCTTCAATTAGGAGCTCTCATTCTCATTATGGCTTGTTGTTTCTTCCTGGATGTGACAGACAGCAACGGCAAACACCTGCTGTGCGCTGGAGGGTTTTGCGTGTCGGTGTGTGTGCGTACCTTTGCGAGGGTCAAGTACGCTGCTGAGTAGATAGACCTGTGTGTGCACGTCAGTGTCAGGTAAGTTGTTATTCTATGGAGCAGAGCAGTCAGGGGATGTACATCAGCAGATGTCTGGAGGCTGATGGGTTTAGATGTTGTGTTTTGCTTGCACAGTATAGTTTGTGTGTGTGTATGAGGTGTTAAGCCGCTGTCAGATGGGCTGCCTCTTTAATCTGTGCAGACAGCTCTGTAATTGGAGCCCTGCATGGAGAGGGGGACATTCAGCTGATCGTACACCCACCGTCTGAAAGATGGAGAAATAATAGAGGTGGAGGATGGGTGTATGTATGGGACGGTGTGTTTCTTCTATGAAGGGGGTTGGGGCGTGCTAGGGTTTGAGACTACAGAGACTGGCAGCAGTAGTACTTGGAATCTGGACGCCTTGGTCCGTCTCCGAGGCAACCGCATCATTGTCTGGGTCGATTCACCAGATCCCCGCCTGGACGCCCTCTCAGTCTGGTCAAAACCAGTCGAGTGCCTGTCTGAATGGATTCCAGTGGCAGCCATAAGAGCCTGCCCCATTTTCATTTCAATGCATTTCAAACACAATTCAAACAGTTTCACTTTCAATTCCCTCCCATCGCGGGGGCCCACCATAATGTGGCCCTCCCCTCTGGTCATGGCCTCCTCCCCCCTACTACACCCACCCCACAGGAGATGAACTCACCAGACAGGTGCCATGCCGCTCAGAATGACAATCTGCCTTTTGGAAATCAGCCCTTGGCTCCATTGTGTTCCCTGAAATTGAGTTAGCTCATCAGCAGACACTCAACAGCTCCCTCCCATCCCCTCCTCCCGCCTCCATCTCAGTCTCTCTCTCTCCTACTCTGTCTGTCCCTCTTTCTCTGCCTAGCTAGCTGGGGAGAGTCCTGTTTGGACGCGTTCACAGTAAAAGCATATTTAAAAAAGGAAGAGCACGGCATATTATGCAACTGTTCTGGAGATGTCTATCACGAAGGTTATAGTAGAAATACTGGACCTGGTGAAGAGAGCAGGCAGAGTGTATTCATTTTCATTTGCAAAAATTTAATTTGTGCAGCCTCATTGCTTATTTTTATGATACCAAATAGACAGGTAGGGCAGTAAAAACACACCTAATCTTACAATAAAAGAAAATGATCACATTTAAAAGAACAGAGCCCCCTGCACTATTCTACAACAAAAAAAGGATTCCAAAGTCCCAGCAACTACCTCGTTCCTGTGTCTCCATTCAAGCTGACCAGCAGCAACCCATGAGACATTATTTATGATCAGGTCAGGCAGTATGCAGAGATCTGCTACTGTCCTTGGTCAAGCCTAATTAACTACTGAGTCAACAAGCAAATGAGTTATCCATCAGGAGAAGTGGTTTCAGAGATCCATCCATCACAGGTCATCCTGCGGAGCATATGGTCTGCGACTTAATCACACTGTATTGCACAGGTAGCACAACTAACCTAGTTTACTGATGCAGTGAGGCTCACATTAGTGCGGCGATGGCAGGAAGGCAAGGTCTGCTCCATTCAGATAATTGCATGGCCATGTACAACTGTCTGAAGTTAAATCAAGTTGTTTGCAGTGCACCTACTAGGAACTTTTATGTCAGTATCTCGTATAGAACTTTCTCCTTGCCAAACAGCAACAGATAAGTGTGTAAGATAAAAACTAATACGGCGTCGGCTAGTATGAGATGTCACATTAAAGTCTTTGTCTCTGTATTTGTAAAGACAGGTCAGTTTGCTAAACTGAATTTCCCTGTTGTCACTCATTGCTCAGGAAAACAGAGTGTTATTTTATCTGTGGTCAAACTAATGTACACCTCAATTAAAGAATAAACAGACACAATGGGGTTTTGTGGTAGTACTCAGCAGAATATTCTAGGGTGAATAATAGTGAATTGCACGGTGTAAAAGTGACAGGACAATCAGCTCAGACTGTCATTTCATGCTGTCTGTGCCCCAGTCGTCAGCAATGAATTTTGTACCCCAATTTTAATGAATGTGCATGTACGTATTTATTTGTTTACCACAAAGATGTGCTGCTTCTACCATACACTGGTAATGGCAGTTAGAGTAAAAGTCATGTATCATTGGCATCTTTATGCTTAGTCTTCTTAGGATGACAAATGTATGTCTTCAAGGCTGAATATTTATTCCTCTTGTGTCGTGTGTGTTCATACCGGTATAGCAACAAGCACCGGTGTGTATCACTATATCACATTCTTCGTCTTAATTTACGTCTACTGCTTTTTTGTTTTTGAAATGATTGTTTTCAATTTTTGGTAACTAATTTAGTTAGTATAGGGTTAGGGTTAGGTTATATAGTTGAGAGACACAGGAAATGGGGAGGCAGAGAGAGGGGGAATGACATGCAGTAAAGGGCCGCCCAATGCGGGATTCGAATAGTGGCCGACTGCAGCGAGGACTGCAGCCCCTTCATATGGGGCGCCTGCTCAACCCATGGATTGGGTTCAAGTTGACTCTATGACAAGATGAAGCATGTGTGGTTGATGGTGTGGCCCGGGAGAGCCTGAAGCCTGGTTTTTAACAACTACATGTTTATCCACTGGGTCTAAAGCACGGTTGGCTAAAATCACCTAGGAGCTTATCTGCCATAACATAATACTGTACACCCAGGTGTACACATAGCTTCATTGGCTGTTTACCCCAGATGCAAATAAGATTGTTGGATATGGATAACAAATAGCCTCTACCTTATTTTACCTATGTACATACATTTGCTTATTGCATTTGCAAATGACATTGCCCTGCCTACACAGTATCGTTCGGATCTTGATGGTTTTATTTGATGTGATCTGCTTCTCTCTCTAAGCCGTATCCTGTGTTTTGAGGGTTTCTCAGAGTCAGCTTTGTAAATCAGGTTGACAGGATCTATGAGTGTCGACAACAAAAGATTCTGGAGTAGAAAACTGTCATCTAGTACACAACGAGCTATGAGAGAGCAGCTAATTACCCGCCCTCTACTTTTACCATTATGTGTGTGTGCTTACGAGTGGGGTCTTTTACCCTTTTGTCAAATCGAGTTTTGTGCGTTGTTGTCAAGAGTTCTTGTCCAAAGCTCAAATATCATTGTGGTGGTGGTTCTCCTTCATACGTAACTGAGAAATGTCTCTGTGCTAACCCAGGTGTCTCAGTATTCCATTTAGACCTATTTATTTTCCTAGAGGCATTTTTATGTTATTTATCAGAGACTTGACAGTCAAGCAATGCCAGGAAATGGGAAATGAAGGGAGAAAGTCCTGAGGAAAGACACGCAACAAAAGTCCCCATCTAGACGCAAACCAGGGATGTTGTTGTTAATGGTCAGTGCCTAAACAACCAGAGGGCCCCGGGTTATTTCCATTATAAAACAAGTCAGCAGCCATGCTAACGGCTCAGTTAGGCTGTACTAGGGCACAGTGCTTTGAGCTAAATGCTCAAACATCAGCATGCTAACAGGCTCACAATGAGATTTTTTTTTCAGCTTTCCATCACTCATTGGTTATTACAGCACTAGGTTAGGTTTAAATCATGAATCAGTCATAGATAGAGTTCAAGTCGACACTTTAATGTAATAATTATGGTGAGGTCCAGGGGAGCCTAAAACGTGATTAAAATATCTACATTGGTTATCTACCTATGGTTTAAATATCGCTGTTTGCTACAATCACCTGGGAGCTTGCCTCTGCCATACTATGGCTGATAAGAATGTCACTAGTCAATATAAACACAATTTTGATAGTTTAAACATAATGTGCTGACAACTGGATTACTTTACTATAACAAGTTCTGGAGTTATAAGGACCCTCTGTTATTTTCTGAGCAGATTTATGGATGTTACTTTGCAATAGACATAGATTGGATACAGTTTTATTCTTGGAAATTGTAAATCACGGCAATCTACAAATATTGACTGAATTATGAGGGTAAAATTGACACTGGTATGATATTTTTTAAACAATATTTTTTGTCACAAAATGTAAGTTTTTGATAAAGATATTTCAGGTGTTAATTTCAGGTAATTATTCAGGTCTAACAACATAAGACATGAAAGTCTCTAAGCCCCTTTCATTTATCAAAGTAGCTATATAACAGATAAGTCTGGATTTTTGTGAATATTATCCTTGAGCAGAGCTCACAATAAATGATTCATGCCGACACAAGCTCTCTGTCACTCTCCTGCTATCAAACATGTTATTGTCTCAGACAATATTATCTAAATGAGCCCCCTCCAGCGCATTTTCAAAACTGGATAATTGTATTTCTGGTTTGTTTACATTTCAGATATTTCTTCCAGTATGCAGGTGCTGGAATCTAAATGCAATTACTTGAGGAGTGAATGGGAATGCTTGAGACCAAAGTAATACATCAATGTCAAGCAGGACTGAGATCTGCTGGTGAAATATGATTTTCTCTCTATCTGTAGAAATAAGTTCCCAACTCAGTAAAATGAAAATAAACTGCTATATTTGCCAGCCACGGCCCATTTACCAGATGGTGGACGGGGATGGTGGGTAAACTGATAGAAAAAGAAATAACTTTATGTAGTTCACATCTAGAGGAAGTAGTGAAGAATGTGCTTGGTCCACAGACAGGTGAAGACATTACAGATGGATGTGGAACTCCAGCACTCCATGTCCTTTACTAGTGAATAAGATTATAGAGAGAAATTGGATTTGCAGATTGATCTCTCCAGTGACTGAGCCTCATGCTCCAGTTCAGAGAGAAGCACATTTATGAATATGTTTTAATATTAAAACCAGCTCACCACATGAATGGACTTGCTGCAAACAGAAAGAGGTTTGAAACGGAGATGATGGAAACAGTGAGACTCCCGTGGCGCAGGAAAAGCTGCAATGTGTCACATACACATGTTCCTCATAGAGCCCCAAACCAGATCCCTGTCATTTTCTGCCCGTCTCATGTGTCTCTCACGCTGTACTTGTGCACCAAAAATGTCATAAAATCACTAACAACCTAACTGCAGTCATTGTATTATGTTGATGTTCAATGGACGTTGTCCAATAATTGGAGCTTAGAAGAAAGTAATGGCTCTTTTCCTTTGTTCTTTTTGGCTCATGTACCTTATCTCCACATCAGCTCATCTACAGACCATTTCCCACTGCTCATGTCCAACCTGTTAAAACCTTATGAGGGCCAGTAACCTCAATGGAGCTCACTTAACTGAGACGTAGTACATATTACATTTAACAGCTATCCATCCCAGTCTGTACTCTGGCCCGTCCTAGGATGCAGGCTGATTTAAAACGGCTTGTTTATACAATAGACTGTATAAAGATGGATGTAGCCTCTGGGACATCAGTCAAACGTTTCTTAAGAGCAGTTTTGAAGCTCATATTTGCTCCACTGTCGCTTGAAAGTTCTTATTGAAGGTTATATTATTGTTTATCATAAAAAATGAAGAGCTTTAACCTAATCAGTGACATTACAGAGGGCAGGATTGATGAATATGGCAATCTAAAGCAGTGTCAACATGCAGCAGTGTCTATGTCAATATGCAGATTGGTGGACTTTTATTACTACAGCTACTTTAAAAAAAAGCCTTTATTAGATAGTGACAGTAGAGACCGGGCACGAAATGTGGGCAGAGGTAGATGGCATAGTCCACAGCCAGACTGAAAGGTTTGAGGTACCTCTTCCTTAAACTGCATTTCATGCTCATGTGCCTTATCCATATGCTCATTTGTATTCAAGTTCATTTAGCTCAGCTCAGCTCAGCTCAAACTTGTTCATTTCTGTTTGGTCCAAATGTTTCATCCCCTGCCCATGTGGGTGCAGTCTAATGTAGTATTGTTTCTTGTGTAGTCCAGAATTTGGCTTCAAACTAACAGCTGTTTCCACAATTAACTAAACAAACATTCATGGTCATTATGACCATAAAATGTTTGAAAAAATGTGTAAAATACCCATCTCAGAGCTCAGAGAGATGCCTTGAAATCTTTTGTTTGTTCAACCTAGACAGTGCTCGGCCATTTTTGCTTGACAAATGAATTGCTGGTTGTTTATTTTCTGGAAATTTACTAATCAATTAATTAACTAATCTCTTCAACACTATACTAGAAGGCGCAGTTCATTTATAAAGTTGATTAACCCTAATGTCATTCAAAGAAACAATCTTCCATAGCACCGTAAAACATTTTTGGTATTGATTCTCGTGCCTGTTATGAGATTCGCTGGGCTGCAGGGCTATTTCTATAGCAGCAGGGGTTAAGGAGAGCACAGGAAAGCCAATTGGAGGCTTTCTTTGTTGCTCACCTCTCTATTTCTTTCTTCCCTACAGGGAGTGCACACTATAACGCAGCTGTGAGTTGTCATCGGAAAAATAAGCTGTGTCGAACCATTCAGTATGCACAAAACTTTTTAAGAATACAAAATACATTTTTTTTGGGAGAATATGCACAGTACAAAAGAGTAGCTACATGATTAAACATGCAAAGAACATACCCCGTTTAGCAAACATTTGAATTTTGTAAAGGTTATTTTCTGCATTTGGGGACAATTTGAAAGATCTGCTGGTGGAAATCACTAAAGAAATTAATAAATTGAAAATGTGGTTTGACCAAAACAAATTATCATTCAACCTAAATAAAACAACAATCATGGTATTTGGGAATGGCAAAATGAATATAAATTGATAGGGTGAAAGAGAAAGAGTTCATGAAAATAAATTTCTTGGGGTAATAAATGGTTTTTACAAATATGATTCTGCATTTCATTTTGTGGGGTGGGTGAGTAGCCAAAACAATGTCCAAACATAAAACTCAACGAGTCTTGACTGTTGTGTTGAGCTTTCTTTGTTTGTTGTTGTTGCTTATCTGTTGAGTTGTTGTATTTCTCTTCATGGTTAGAATAAAATGAATGAATCAATCAATCAATACAAATATTGGCCACATAACAGCAAAACAAAAGATTTTAAATTTGCCCACTATAGCACTATACATTGGATATTGGATATTTAAACAAAAACACGACTCAAAAGCAGTCAGCACCTAGCCTATAGTTGCGGGTAATGAAGTATTGTGAAAACAAACCCACCAACCTGCCAGCTGGCTCCTCTTAAGTGAGTAAATGATAAAGTGAAGTCATGTGACATCTGACATAAACAGTATTAATGATTATGCTATTGTGAATATTATCATACAGTAAGAAATCCACCAAAATGCAATGAGAACTGTTTTTTCTTCTTTCTTTTTTAACCTCCCACCCCGGCTTCTCTTTGCTTTTCTTTTATTCTTTATGTGCACAAGGGCCTGACACTATGGCAGATGTGTGTTAGAAAATATGATGTATTAAAGCACTTGGGTTCCAGGAGTTTGATCACAGATGTATATATGCAGTTTGATGTGGTGGGTGTACGCGCTGCAGTGTATCTTCTGTAGCTCAGATGCATGCATATCAAGTTGTTGAGATCAGTGGTTGTGTATCCAAGCAAACATTAGTTGTGACATGGCCCCTGATACTCTGTGTCAGCCTGCTGCAGACTTGCTCAGAAATGCATATACTGAATATTTTGACAGGAGCCAAATGTTTGTAGACAGCATAATCACATATCACTACTTCCACATTATGATGCCAGACACTATTTTAGCACTTGTGTTGAATTGATCTGAATGATGAAGTGGTGGTGGTGTGTGTGTGTGTATGCTAGAGAGAGAATAATGAACAGCAGCTATAGAGTGAGAGAAGAGTAAAGACGAGTGAAACCTAGTTTAATACCTCCTTAATTGTCTTCCTCTGCCAGCATCAAACAGACCAGTGCATGCTGTATGAGAGGGCATCTTCAAAGAGACTTCAGTCACAATTTTAATGCAGCCCATCAATGTGCAGTTGAATAAATAAGATACATATACTGTAAGAGCAGAGGTAACATGATATGAGGACAGAAAGAAACGCAGAGGGAGTTTGTGAGGCCACTGCTCTCAATTAGTTGAATAAATCCCCGTCAAAATGGCGACTAATGATGAAAGGAAGCAGTCAACCCTATACTCTGATCTTGTACTTGTACTGTCCAAAGCCTGGCCAAGGACCTTTGCGAAGCAGATCCATAATTTGTTTCTCAAACTCAAACCAAGTTTGGTGAATGTTGTATGCTAACCCTCCCTGGCTCCAAGAAAAGACAACTTGTTTAATATCCTCCTGCAGCAGAGCCCATTATGAATTTAAACTCAGTTAAGTCTTAATGTGATTTTTATTCTCAGTCAGGTAATGATGCAGCCCAGACATGAGCCCCTGCAGTGGGTAGAGTCAATCATATGGAGGATTGCTGACACATTTAATTACACTCCAGGAACACACATGACACATGACAAACTGTAACATAACAACAAACCTGTACGGCAAAGCGCCATAAAAGTGGTGACAGGACGGTCACAACAGTTGTGGCTCAGACAGACGACTTTTCCCACCACAAAAAGACCAGACAGAGGAAGCCACTAGAATCTTTTTTTAATTTTTTAATTTTTAATTTTTTTTAGCTTCCACATATTTCTTTTTAGAATCAGATTATACTTCAAGAAACAATGACAGTATTTTTTACAGCACTGCAGTGAACAGACTTGTACATATATCTATATATCTATTTTTTTGTGTGTGCGCGTGCGTGTGTTCGGTGTGAGACAGTCATAGTGGCTTTCAAGTCGTTCCTCGGGAAGCTTCCTCTCTGAACTTTCACTGTCTGATCCAGCTCTGTACAGAACAGCAACAGTCTGCCAAAGACTACACTGCCTTGCTGCTGTGTAATGGCAATTTCCAGGAGCTGATTTCCAGTGGCACCAATCAGCTGCTTCACCAACTCTTTTAATAATAAGACACAAAGTGACGGTAGAGCATGGCTTCATGCGAGTTTCTCCTGCCAATAATAAAAAAAAAAAAACTGTTACTCTGGTTGTGCAAGACTAATGGACTTCTGGCAACTTGTCGATAGACTTGCTGCCAGTGTCTGTATATGATGATGTTAGCATCCACAGCTACTCTAATGAGCTGAATTTGCTTTCTGTATCAGCTCTAATAAGCTGGATTGCATAAAGAAGCACCCAACAGCCAATTTGTCTATTAATAGAAGGATATTTTGTTAAAGTAAATGGCCTCCTGGCCTTGACGAGTTGTGTCGTGCTTGGTTGATGTGTACTTCCTCTCTTTATCCTCTGTGCTTTAGCACAAAATACAACACAAACTTTAAGAAGAAAATCCACGAAATATTTTAGAAATACATCTGGTCATTATTGTTACTCTTGACCTAACACTTTTCACTTGCAATTGTAAAAGTGTAAAAACAAAGAACACCGATTCTTCATCTGTCTTGCTTGTTTGAATGTGTAAGCTTAGCACTAACACTTATACACTGTAATACAAGAACAGTGTTATATCTTTATTTCCATGTCTTCTGCCTGCATCATTATTGGGGAGAGGGACCTTGCCTGGTTCAGCTTACTATAGACCCAGTCTCTTAACATGAAATTGTGAACGTGTATGCTGTTGCATGCAGGCAAGCTTGCTGCCTACAGCTGATAAAGCTGGGGATTTTTCAAATAGAGTTTTGAAAGTTCAATATGGCCACTTTATCCCTGCAAACTCCATATGTCCTGTGTAACAGCAGAAAGCTTTACAAGAGTAACCGTAACTAAGGTGCTTTAGTGAACAGTAAAGAATATGATTTGTGTACCATACCAATACCCGTCACCTTCTTGACTTATAATGGAGTGTGTGACTTGTAAACTGGCAGATTTGACTAATGTGGTTTAGATGATATTTAAGTCTGGCAGTCAGTCCTGGAATTTCACCTGTTCAAGGCTTCAGTATTGTACTTACGTACTTTGTGTACTGTGTGTGTGTGTGTGTGTGTGTGTGTGTGTGTGTGTGTGTGTGTGTGTGTGTGTGTGTGTGTGTGTGTGTGTGTCAGGGCAGATAAAAGCACCTGGACTGGACTTAAATTGTGATATAAACATAACATATTCTTTCCCTCATTTAAATTCGCCCTGACAAACCAGGCCACTCTCCTGATGAATACGCAACGCTAAAATGAGGTGAAACACAGTGTGAGGAGAGGGGCCCTGCATGTGAGATTAAAGCTGTGTTGATCTGACAGAAAGCGGAGGTTGTCTGGAGTTTAACAAGTCAGGGAGACACACACGCATAAACATACAGTGGGGTTATTTCAGGACAGCACTACAAAGAAAAAGTACTTGTCCCAGTGGACCTGAATTGTGGTTTCCCTTCTGCCACTTCTCTCTGACTAACTAACTATTTGCCTTTTACCTCTCCCTCCCCATCTACTTTGCCCCTGCCCCAAGTCCCCTGCCACCTACCCTCTCTCTCCTTTCACAGCATTTCTTTTCTCTCCGTCTAATATTCTCAGCTAAAAGCATTTTTTTCACCCTTTTAGTCCTCTCAGATGGCCTCAGGCATCATTTCCCCTCTTTTTTTTTTACCCCTTTGTCCATCTTGCCCTTTTCTGAGCCCTCTCATAAACCCCAAATAAATAATCTACATTTAGATGGGGTTGAGTAATATGATATATACTGTAAATGCTGTGCTGAAATCTGTCGGCCATGACAGATTTTCTTACAGCAGAGCCTTCATATGCTTTTAATACCTCTGGGTGTATAAGTGCAATAGCCAGATCAATAACCTGGACTTCTTTAAGGCAATATTGAATTTACCAGATATTTTCATCAGTTTGATGAAGTGCTCTACCCTGGTGTATCAGGGTCTGCCTGAAACACACCTATCGCCATCTTATATTTTATCTAAAAACATGGTATTTTTTCATTCTCCTCCATGCTTTTCTCTTGTCAGGCTCTTGACCTTGATTTTTTCCTCCATTCTGTATTTATCATTGTTATTTATCATGTGTGCCGAATGTCTTTTCAATTATTTCTTTGAATAGTTTTTCACTTGGAATTGACAGATACTAAGAGTCAGCATCATAAAAACCACAGAGAAGTTGCACTTTTTCAAATCTGGAATGAACAACATTCATGTAAGAGACACAAATGTAACATAATACAGAGCAAAAAAATTGCCATGGTATTTAGATTTATTTAGACATACAGTTTACCATTCAGGTGAGTGGGTGGCAGACTGCAGCCCCCGTCTGCTCTCGCTTGTTGTGGACCCTCTCTGCCTTTAGTCAGATTTGTGGTGACTGACTCACCCGGGCCAGTCGAGGATATTCCACCTCTTCACCCAGAAAAGATGTTTAGGATCAGTGTCCTGGTGAATGACAGAATGTGTCCACCAATCATTTTTTAATGAATTTATATTTGAGAATACAGTGCTGTGTGTTCTGTACCTCTGCATTCATCCTGTTGCTTACTCCTGCAGTAAAATCATTAATAAATGCTTATGTGTCATTTCCACTGGAGGCATTAATGCTCCAGCCGCTGCAGAACTAGGACCATGTTTGACAGACTAGGTGGTGGCTTCAGGTCATGAGCTGTTACTTTTTTTTCCCTCCACACTCTTCTCTACCCAACATTTTGATTCTTCTTCTTTGCAGAAATGTAAGACTTTTTCTGCATGTTTTGGTGAACTGCAGTCTGTCCTTTGAGGTTGTGCTCACCAAGTCTTGTATTGATAGTTGACGAGAGACGAAAACATGCACGCCTACGTCCTGGAGAATGTTCTTGTATAGTCAGAGAGGTTTTTCTTCGCAATGCAGTCATTTTTTAGTGACCCACAAGGCATGTGCATTTCAGTCTACAAGTTTTTTTTTTGCCATTTTCCCAGAGCTTTTTAGCAGTTTTCACAAAAAACAAAAAAAACTGATTCCAGTCAGTAACATTATTAATCACCTCACAGGAGGTTAAAGGTCTGGATCTGCTCACTAGCCAGCAGGAAGGAGGCCTTTTGGACGAGAGGTAAAACCTCACACAAGTCCAGTTGCAAGAGACTGCCAGAGAAACCTTTAGAAGCCAAGTCAATAAAGTCTTTTATTGTTGAATTTACAGTACATAGTCCAAGAAAGTCTTTACTGTAAACATGAGTACAGTATGGCTTGTTGCCAAGCTGCCCCAGAGCTTCTAAAATGGTTGCCGAGTGTTTAACTGTCTGCTTTTTGGATCGTTGGATATCTTCCAGCCACATCCTCTTCATGCTTGTGGATTCGAATAGCTGCTCTGTCTTTTCTCAAACACATATGTATCACTCCTCATATACATAAATGATATTTAGCCCAGAGCCACTTATGTTTTAATGCATAGATCTTTCTACTTCCCCCCAAGGCTTTGTAAACGGTGAAGATGACCTGAGGTCTACTCTGATTAATTAATGAAACCATAATAACTTTAATCACGCTGTTTGTATCTATACCGATGTCAGACATCAGATCTGATGTTCATACATGTTCAGTGTCACACAACAACTGCTTTGTCATAAGACCTACCTCATTTCTGACAATGCACCTAAAACCGGAAGTAGACTAGGTGATGCACATCTATGCCTGTGTAGGCTACAATTGTTGTCCGATCTTCCTTCACGGGGACTGCACAGCACATCGGCTACTGTCAGTCCTCCTGTGTAACTTTTTGCTAGGAAATATGTCTGAAAGCACGTGGAAGTCTGCACGTGTCGACACGCCCCCGTGAGTTGACGACATAAGGAGCTAATGCTATCAGTTAACGGTTAAACGGTTAATCATGTGCATCCCTAAGAGGAAGACAGATGGTATGGTAGGGCTGCTGGTTTGGAGTGCAGTAGATTGTGTAGGTGTACCTGAAAAAGTGATAACTGAGTACAGCTACAAATACATCTTGATGTGTTTGTGGTTCCAGGTTAATGTTGCAGCCAAATCCTTGTGGTCGCTCTCACAAAGTGTGAAGGTGTTTACTCCTCAGGAAGCTGTATAACCAATAAATCAGTCAGTTCCCTGGAGCTGAGCTCTGATTGAGCTGAATGAGAGAAGTAAATAAAGCTGCTCAAGCTTTCTTCTTTTGAATCACATACATTTGCATCGGCATTGTTATTAGGTGAAACAGATTAACAATAATGTAGGGAGATTTCTCGGCATTGCTTCTGTACGTCTCTGTGACATTCAGTCACCTCGAGACAATGTGATAACGCTATCAACATGACATTTAATACCCCAAGCTCCTCTCAAAACACCAGTGTGTCAGTCACAGAAACATAATTCTCAGTACACTCGGAGCTCCTCGTATATCACACACCTGACTCTAGCACAGGAAGTTTCAAAGGTTAAGTGTGAGGGGAACTGTCAGGCTAACAAATGGCGTAGAGGTCTCTTTAAGAAAATGTCAGTTCTGAAGATGCGCAATGGCACGTGTATGGAGATTGTACATGTCTGTGTGTGCATGTGTGTGTGGGAGGGGGAGGCATGTCAGCCACCTACTGATTCTCAACTGATGAACATATTTGTCCAGTCTTCTCTATCAGTTAAGGACAAATGTGTAGAGGAGTGAGCGGCTCCTCTTACTGTAAGGTGCCCTCTCCTGCTTCAGTAAAGTGGTTTACATCTTCTTTTCCTCCTGATTGAACTTGCATAGCTCCGCAGCAGCATAAATCCCTCCCCAGAAAGTCGAGTGTACACAGCTCTATCTGCGAGCCTCTCCCCCCTGCAAGTGTCTGAGTCCTGATATTTATTCTCCAGTGAGATCATTAGAGGAGGAAGAGCTGGAGGCGACCATATGGACACGACTGCTGCTCAGCTCAGTCCATTATTTAAATAAAGACTCAGAAACTACCAGTAGGCTCTCTCCATGTGTTGGCACGAGCACATTTGTAGGATGCATAGCAGCTATATATAACAAAGTGATAGTTTCATTTGGAACATGCCCATAGCCAAATTAGTTCATGATTGGCAAAATGTTGGCTTAAAACTGACGACAAGAGAAATACAGGACATTTTTTTGCACCAATAGGAGTCACATTGACTTTCAGGATTAAATATATCTCCAGTTAAAAATATGACACTACAGAGCAAGATACAAGAGCTGAATAACAATGACGTGCAATCCTGGTGCAAGCGAGCACGCACGGTCTCTTATATTGGAAGTGTCATGAATAAAAAAGATATAACTGGCTGATAGAAAGCAAAAAGGTTGCAAATTTACCCCGAAACTACTGTTTGACACAAAATCGCTTAGTTCACAACACTTCTGTGTTTCTCCTCTGCTTCCGCTTCACACATTTTTACATAACTGTGTTTAGAGATCAGAGGATTTTTTTTCTCTTTTTTTTTTTTTGCTCAATTTGTGAATAAACGACTCATTTAAGCAGATGTTCAAACATTCAAACCCATGCACATTCATACAGATGCATATGACATCTGACATTATACATGGCTGTAACAGCATGATCACCAGTTCTTTAACAAAGGCATTACCATACTGGAGGCATTAAAACAGCAGCTCGGCTACTCTTCTGTTTCGTTTGACTCCAGAAGACACGAGAAAGATCAACATGAAAAAGAAGCTGATTTATATAGCCCCAGGCTCGCTTTGCCATGCTAAAATATGCATAGGAAGCTGTGATTATTATGCCTGCCTTTTTCTGTGGAAACTAATGCAGTTTGGGATGGTAGGTAATGACTGCACTTCTATGACTTTGACCAAATGACAAGATGTCTCTATTAGGGAAAAGATAAAAGTCTAGTCCTGTCTTCTAAAACATAAGGTTCTGTATTATACACTGTTGACCTTAAAGTTGGAAAGATTTTGTTTTCAGACACATTCCTCTTTTTCCTACTATACAGTAAAGGTTAATTGTGGTTTAATTTCTACAGTGATATTTGGAAGAGATTGATCAATATAGCTTTGAGGAGATATACACTTTATTTATCAAGAATAAATCACATGTCACGATCATTTCATGAGAAGATAAAATATTTTATTCCAACTTTATTGGCAACAGTATATTTGCACCAGTGATTATTCACAAATGAAACTCATTTTATGGTTGATAGTAGAGGTTCCAGAAACTCAAAACGCTTAATGTAGTAGCAGTAAATGCTGAATGTCAGAGAAAGTGTGATGCATGACAAGTGGAAAAAGAGGGCAGGAGTGAAATGATATGCACAAGGTAATTATAGAGTCTGAAGTGAATAGATGAATAGAACCAACTGCCTCCCAAACCCAAATGAATGAGGGGCCCTACAGCTGGACACCAGGCCTTTGGGCTGAAATGGATCCACGTTTTTTCTGGCCCTCGATTGTACAAATTGCACCGGTCTATCTACACACGCTGTCTTTTCAGATAAAGCCAAGCCAGCGGGGCCGGGACGACGTGCTGTGTTGGGAGGCTTGATTATGCCGCGCGGCAGACTGAGAGAGGCGCTTGGAGACACTTCAGCAGACTGATCACTGCTGGGCCTCTACAGGCTGTGTGTTTGCCGTCCAGCAGCCGAGCGTTGCCGACAGAACTGCTTCCTTGTTCACTGGCGATGCTTAAAACGCCCCCCTGGATTGACCGAGCACTCTGCGGGGAGAGGGAGAAGATAAGGAGGGAAATGGGTGAAGAGAGCAGTGGGAAGCAACAAAGGATAGAAGAAGAAAGAGAAAAAAGTACACACAGGAGAAAGAGGTGTTAGGAAGAGACGAACAGAGGAACGTACCGATGTAGGTAGTTGAAGTTTGTGAATGTAATGCACCTTTTATAATACAAGAAGCAGGCTTTTCTTCACTTGGTTTCATTTCCTTCTTCTCTGTGTGTTTCATTGGAGTCCATCGATAGCACCTGAAGCCTATTTTTTACAGGGCAGCGAGCAGTGCTGACTTGTTTAACTCTGCTATTTATCAGATTGTTTCTGTCATCACTTTCCTGCCCTCTACATCATTGGAGTCACTGGCGTGTTGGTGGATGAGTCCGATGCAGCACTACACAGTGGCAGGCACCGTCCGTCTGGCTCGCTGCACTGGTGCTCGCGATTTGTAGAAGTCACACACAACGCTGATTGCCAATAATGATGAGCTGGCGAAGAGAGGCAGAGGGAGAGATGAGGTGGTGATTGCTGCTACTGCGCGCAGGTCGATAATGGAGAATATATGTCATGTGCCATTATGTATTTTTACTGTGTGCCTGCAACCCATATGCTAATTAATGCTGATTTATGCCTCATTATGTTGATTTATAACAGGGCTACAGGAGCGCTGTTGACTGACTGTAGAAAAAAAAAGAGTTGGCTCCATTAAAAGACGTAGTAGTGGTGTTGCTCTCCATCACTGGCTTCAAGACGGCTCATTGAAGCTTTTCCTTTTTATAAAGAATTCCACTCATAGAAGTGTTTGGCTGGTTATAAATCTATACCATAAAAAATTGATACCCTGCCATTAATGGACCAACATGGTAGTTTTGCACGATTTAGCCCATTAACTTCAAATCATGTATATTTAACATTACTGTTAGACATTTTCTAACACATAACTTTGACTTGCTGCTTTACAATACAGCACGGTGAACATTTAGTCGCTTGTTTTTTTCTCTCTCCATGAAGTCATTTGGGAATATAATCTAAAAAAAAAAAAAAAAGTTATTTTGTGATGATTGTAAGGTACCAAACAGTACCGCCCTCACGTCAAAAAACACACGCAGGAAATGTGAAGGCTGTTGCATTGCTGTCTGCCACAGTGTCTCTTTTGACACTACTGGAAAACAACAAAGAGCTGAAAGATGTTGAAAAATTCTATAGTACTGAGGAGAAACTGAAGAGTTGGGACATTATTTGCGACATGTGTATCTCTCTACATACACCTTATTATCCCATCCATTGTTAACATACATTTTTTAGTTAGAGCACATTTTTAACAAATCTTTTAAATGCCCAAGTTTTTTTCATATATGTTTTTGGCAGGAGTGCATGGGGCAGTGGTGCTGTCCGTTGTTTCATTCTGCATATTAAGGATTTCATTTTAGGCAACAGGCCATATATGCAAATATTAGTTGATATTGGTATTCAGTGAGAGGACTGCAAGACTGGAGTTTCGTGGTGCTACTGTCTTATCACCAAACTTTCCTGGATTCATAGCTGAAGAGATTGGCCAGCATCCAGCTCCTGGCCCTCTGGACCGTGACAGACACATTTACAGCCAGCTTTTTCACTGAACTGTCCTCTTTACGGTTTATTGTAACAGTCAGTACTTGTGCATTTCAAGGCTGTGCAAAATCCAGGGGATGAGGAGGAGGTTCCCTGCCTTTTTTTTGTGGGAGTGGGGGAAATTTGGGTGACAAGGCAACTTTTAAGCTCAAAGATGGCTGTAGAGGTGCAAAGCTACGAGACAGACTGAGGATATTTTGTTCTCAAGAGAGGGAAGGGTCTCCGGTGTCAGTGCTGACAGTGCTGTAAAAGCGAAACATCTCCTGCTTTCATTTGTAATACAACCAGGCTCCAGAATACAGTCTTTGATCATGACATTGTCTCCCTGCCCACAGCTGTTGTTTGAAACTGGGTGTGCAGCAGCGAGCAGAGGTGCATCAGTTATAAAATCCCTCACCGATAGCCAGAGTGGACTGAATATTTCAGAAACCCTTTGATAGATTGTAGAGCATCTGACATGATGGACTTTGATGAGGGCAGAGGATATATCAACTCTGCCCACATAAAGTGGAATAAGATTTTTTCTTTTTTTTGCCCATTGACAGTCTATTTTCAGCAGAACACAGCTGAATATATAGCAGTTACTTATGTACAGGGTGTGATTTTCTTTGATCACACTTTCTACCTGTCGGCCAACAAAACAGGGAAGGTTTATCCATCATCATAAAATCACTGCTCCTGTCCCATGCTGTCCTGGAAAGGCCTGTTTTTACTTTTTGTTTTTGTTTTTTAAATCAGAGGAATGTGTTGTGTTACTTGGTATACAGTACCACTTGATCACCATGTGGCTGTGCTTTGGCAAGTATTTGACTTTTTTAACATATAATCATTAGGTCTGCCACCTCTCAAAGGCAATGAGAGAACTTACACAGTCTTATAGTAGCACCGATCAGAACTCCAATTATAGTTGATTGATATATTGTAATTGCTCAAAATACATTGGGTTTTTGTTTGCATATGGACCTCATATGGGTGCCTGATTTTGTGTCATCAAATTTCAGTGGGTTCACTGGATTAGAAATAACCAAGTTTGGTCGCATATTATTTCAGTTAATTTTAAATGTGAGTTTTATATTACACATGTAAAACTGGGTGAAAAGTTCATAAATCATCGTCTATACAAGCCTCCAGTTAGTTTAGAGACTGTGAAGACTGGAAATAGTGTTAATAATTGAAGAGTCTTAATAAGAATCAGTGGCTTTGAATGCATGTGTTCATTGTGCTGAAAATGGGATAGTTAGCTTTTGCTACAGTACAGTAACCAGTGGCGGCTGGTGGATTTTTCTCCAGGGGGGCTATAACTCCAAAATAGACATACCTTATACCAAAAAGCAAGCAGACATGTACAAAGGTATCACACCAGTGTATTTACATAAATGAAAACAACAAAAGCAACATTATAATGTTATGTAGTGTTCTACTTTTTGTACATACATTTTGTAGAGAAGCAAATTTCTCAATGACTCTGTGGTTAAAGTCAGGGATGGTTTTGGCAAGATTCTTCTCCATAGAGAGCATGGCCAACGCATTGAGACGATCTTGTGACATCGTGTTCCTGAGGAAGGTCTTGATTCTCTTCAGTGTTGAAAAGCACCTCTCTGATTCAGCCGTAGTCATTGGAGTTGTGATAAGGATCTTCAGCAGAGCCACAGTCTCTGAGAAGGTGTCCTGAAGATTGTTCCCCATGAAGAGCTGGTACAGAGCCACAGCACCACCGCAGCTCTTGAACTCATCATTGCTGTAGATGAGAGCCAGTTCAGTTTTCAGCAGTGGATAAGCCTCCATGGTGGTGTTCAGTGCTGCTTCAGGGATCTGGCTGTGGTACTGCTGGAATCTGTCTGCCTGCAGCAGTGTAGCACTGATCAGATGCTTTGTGAAGACAAATCTGTGTTTTGCATGGCCCAAGATAGTGTCACAAACCTAGAAAAATGAAGGCACCAGTTTAATACAATATGGAGATGGCTATTCGTCAGTTTTCTAATTAATATTTAATATATAAAAACAATTCATTTTATGAATATATGTGTTGATTTAATAGCAACAATGCAAATTAACATTACACCTCTATAAAGTAGATTATTATATTATATAGTGCCTATTCTAAGGTGTGTTCCCCACTTTCTCACAATGGGCTCTATGCACAGCTCCACCACTTCCTGAATTTAAGGCAGGTCCTTCATTTCCTGTCTTACATTATTGGACAAACTGATTAATCCAGGTGCGTCTGACCATTGTGACTACTCAGACACACCTGGATTAATCAGTGTGTCCAATAATGTAAGACAGGAAATGAAGGACCTGCCTTAAATTCAGGAAGTGGTGGAGCTGTGCATAGAGCCCATATAGCACTATATGATTACAAACATTGTAAAAGACCTCTCAAAAGGTACCGTACCGTTTTAAGTGACTTTACTGAATTATTTAATTTCTCTTTCTCTATTTTGCTTCTTTGTCCGATCGTCTCCTATACTCCCGCGGCTTGACCTGTCAATCAGCCGCACTTTAAGACAGACAGGACAGCTCAGGGCGCAGGAGAAGTGCGCCCCAACATGCTCCAATCTCTTGTATTGAAGAGGAGCTACTGTGCATGTACAACTTTTAACGAGAGTCTATGGGCAAAGATTTTTGCGCCCTGGGGCGGAAATACGTCACCAATCAGACAACATCCATGAACGAAAACAACTTTACTCAACTATAAAATATTTATCTTGCACATCTAAAAAATATAATCATATATTTCGAAATATTTTTATTTTATTATTTCATTTTTATGTACTTTTTTTTTTTTTAAATGTCTTATTCAAGGTAATGTGTGGTGAGTGGTGGGGCGTCGCCCTAGCGCCCTCTATTGGCCGGCCGCCACTGACAGTAACAGTATAGAGAGTCGATAGATACAGTAGTTGTTGACAGAATACCTTATAATAAAGATGATCTTTTTAGTCTGATACCTGCTGTGGGTGCAGCAGTTTCTCAGTGCTCACTGCTTTCACTGGTGCCTATGCTGCTGTTTCACTGACAGGTTGACTGTGGATTGACTAATTGTGATTGCTGTGTTTTCTTCTGTTCTTCTGTGCTGCGACTGGCATTGCAAACTGAATTACCCTTTGGGGATAAATAACGTTTGAATGTTGAACCTTGAATCTTGAAATGCATATTATATCATGTTGGCTTAGGAGTTAGTTTTGGTAAGAAAATACCAGATATTAGTCCTATTTAGTTTTTTTATTTCAGCAAATCACTGCTTTGTATAGTTCTTGTTCTTGGTCTGAGATCCTCATTGAACATCCAACTAGCTCTGCTCCTTTCCTCTGTGCCAGGTCAGGCAGAGACCCTCCGCCTCTGATTAGTCGTCCATTTATTATAGACCAAGCAAAGCCCAGCTATCGGCCCCTTTTCTCCTCCCCCTCTGAGCTTCATTCATTATAGATCACCTGCCCCCACCTGCACGGCTTCATTACTCCCTCATTTACAGCCTCTATGGTCTGCTGACTCCTCTTTTTTCCCCCCAGTGCTTCACAGCCCTCCTGGTGCCACTGTCTCAAACACCAGCATCACCCCACTCCATGTCTGCCCCCTCCCTCCCTCTGTCTCTCTCCCCCCACCCATCCTACAGTATTTTCTCATTTGTTACTTAACTCTTCATGCAGGTGGACATTTTCAGTGATGGTAAATGACCGGATGCAGTTGTTGATAGTTTTTAGTACTTGTGTCAGCGGATTCTGGGTCAGTGAGCCACAATGTCTGGATTGGCAGCAGTGTGACCCCCCACATAGACACATAACCCTTACATCAACCTTGCACTATTTGTCCTTACTCCCCTCCTCTGATGAGTTGCTCAGTGATGTTGCTAAACATAGGAATTGATAAAACCAATAATTTTACATTTAACAACACATGCAAGTATTGTTACACAAGCCTTGTTTTAAATGCTGTGTGAGGTATGTATGAAGCTTATTCAACCTGCACTTACTGTAAGGGTGTAGTATTGCAATAAGAACAAAAAAACAAATTGACCTATAATGAAGTTTGCTACACTGGATTTATTCCTGTTCATATGCTCTGTCTTTCTGTCTCTGTTTCAGTCTCAGCTGGTTTTATTGCTTGTTTCTTCGACCTTGTTTGGTACTCAGACAAACCATCCAGAGAAAATCACAAGTACAAACATAGTGATGTGGCCTTGGGCTTATTCTATCATAAGTGAATGCTTAGCTCTGCAAGCTTGCTTCTGTGTGTGCTGCTTGTGTGTATGTGTGTGTCTGTATATTACTCTGTGTTAAACGTATGAACTGAAGTTTGTGGAATCCACTCAAGGCTTTTTCATACCGTTTCAAACATACATTTAAATACCGTGCCCACACCACAACCGCTTATTATGTTGTTAAACACCACTTGGATGTGCATTAGTTTCAGGTTCATATGAAGTAGCTGCTGCAGAGCTCTGTCCTATTGGTTTTTCAGGGTAGTTATATAACTTATTAAAAAGTTCTCCAACTCCGTGACTATGAAATGTAAGGATTTTTCAGGCTAATTGGGAGCAGCACAATGCCCAGGTTGGCTGCACCAAGTGTTATTGTGTTCTGCTGAACAATTTTAGACTCAATGCAACCAATCTTTAGGGATAGTATAATTGTGATTCTTAGCCACACTATAGTGCGCCAGCACTAGGGATGACATTTGCTCTCAATTTCCATACTTCTATTATTGCACTGTAATGTAGTATACTGCTTACTCTGCATTTACTCACTGGCCTAGTCACTGGCACAGTAAATTTTGACAGCATGGTGTCCCAAATCAAACACTACTTATCAGAAATAACTAACATTTGACCATGACTGTCACCTGCCAACATTTTTTGGCTTTTTAAAATTTTTGGGCAGCATCAGGGTGCTTTTAATGCAGTGCATATTTCCAAATAGAGGCAAGAATTGTCTGTTGATCCCCCATTTTGATCAAGACTGAAATATTTCATAAACTATGTAAAAATGTATGTTAACACGGTCTCCACAGGATTAATAAGATGGTGGTGATCGACATATTCTAGCACAACCATGATGTTTACATTTTGACTTCTTACTGAAATGTCTCCAACTGTTGAATGAGTAACTTCTGTCTATGGTGCCCAGAGGGTGATTAATGACTTTGGTAATGCTTTGACGTTTGACTTATACTGTAAATAAAACAACATCTTCTCAATGGATTAGCACAAACTTTGGTACCAACTAAATGCAATATAATCAAAATTGTAATTTGGGCATGAACAATATCCATATTGCATTAACTGCTAAATATTTTATGATAAAGGTAAAATGTTTTACAACATTGTTTTGTGTTGTTGTTGCTAAAACATAAAGGGATATGTTGTTTGATACAAGACCCCCAAAAATCGCATTAGTTTAATATTTTTTTAAGTGAAAATGAAAATCAAAAATTACCATTCCAACTGAAATCACAAATCACAATTGCAGTATCTGCCCATAAAATTGCAATAAGCCTCTAACCAGCTAGAAAAGGCCAAAGGCAGAGGTGGGAGCTCACAGCTGTCAATCAATACTCGGATGTCATTCTGATCTACTACTACTCTTCACACCTGAGGGCTCAAGTTGGTATTAGGTGCTGGAAGATGTCGCTCTGGCTGACTCACAGGCTAACAAGCTCCCAGTTCCTGCATTATCTGTGGCAGTGAACACCAAGGATGTCGGGGAGTGATTTTACTTTTGAGGTAAACTATCACCAGCTTGATTTTTAGAAGTTACATGTTTATATGAAGTTGAGAAAATGCAGAAAGACGCATGCAACTTAATAAATATTAATAAAAAGCTATTCATTCATAGACAAATTGAGTTGGCCTTTCTTGCACACATATGTTCTGCATATGTTGGCCACAGAGATGACAGATGATTTGAGGTACTGTAGGAAAGCAACTGTGAATGTAAAGCTTGAACAGCAGAGGTTCGGCTCTGTGTTCTGTGACCTTTTCATTAATTTCCACTCCACACAGGAAGCGGTCAATTTGTTTACTGCCTACCAAATAAACAACATCTTTTGTTCATCCTAAATGAATTACATGGCTGGATTGCACCTTATGATGACTTTGTTCACATATATTTGCGATGCTCTGCCACGTACTGTATCCTGAGATATTTTCGGGGAGTTTCCGGGAAGGTGAAATGCTGCATTGTTGTCATTAAAGCTGATATGGGCTTTATGATTGTTATGCCTTCAGAGCCGAGTCTTTGCAGGAACAAAAGCCCCGGTCTCAGATGAGGAGACAGGAATAAACTTGATTTCCAAAATCCTCTCAGGGACAAACACATTTCTCTGCTCTGCCTAATTATTCCACTGGGTTTCAGGGGTGGCTGGACAGTGTTTTAAGAAGCCAGTTCTCCAGGGATTAATTTCTCTCATGCTTTGCCTAATTAAGGTATTAACAAAATGTAATAAAGTCTAGCCAGAGGATGCTTCCAAGGAGCCCATAGCTTGTAGCTCCAACCGCCACATCAAATATGTATTTAATCTAAGTATAATGTAGTGGCTCTGCAAGATAAACACATTTCCCCATAGCTATAAAGCCTGGGGATCGATATAAGCAGTCTCCATGTTTACTCCCTTGTTTGTAGTTTGATTGCCTTTTGGTCATTCTGGGAAGTGGAGGAGCAGAAAAAGCAGGGACGGAAAGAAAGAATGAAAGCACAGTTTCAGGAGTCTTCATTGTCATCATTGTCATCATCATCAAAAGGCTACACCTTTTGATGATGATGAGTGTCTGTATTAGCAGATCTGATGACGGAGCTCAGGGTTTGTGGCGCTGCGAGTCCTTTTGGTGTCAAAGCCACTGGAGAGTCTGTCTGGCTTTAACTCTTCTTTAATGCTGAGGACAGTCTCAAGCACTCAGCCAAAATTAGCTTGAGTCTATCTCTCCAATGTGCTGCTTTGAACAGGAAGAGGGCTTCAGCTGTCCCCACTGCACAGCAATTATGTCATCAATGAATTGTCTGAAAACAGAGATGGACCACGGGTTGAGTCACAGCTTTAAAATCTTTTCCCAGCAGTGATCATTAAAGTTGCATCTCCAAAAAAGGGAGACAAATAAAGCATGTCCCACGTAAATATTGCAAATAGTGTATCTGCTGCGTTGTCCATCTCATCTATCTGTTTGTAAGCTGACTGAATAAAATTGCTTAAAAGGCTCATTATATGGGGAGTTAGCGTGCTTTGATGCACAGGAAAAAAGAGTCATGAGCTGTATACACTACTTTATACCGTGCAATCCAGTTATAGTTTTTGATCCTTATCTGAATTTTTTAAATGATATTAGAATTGTCGCTAAACTCTCTTTTATCATCTTAAAAGTGGAAAGAAATACAGAGTTCAGGCATTTCACTTATGGTCATGGTTACTGAATATCTTTTGCATGCTTTTAACTTCACTAAGCTCAACTAATGGTCTCTTTTCCGCTCTAACAAAGCTGTGAATAAACTGCAGACCATACAAAATGCAGCGTTTCAAGTGCTGACTATGGCCAGAAGAGGAGAATACATTACACCTGTTTTAAGATCCCTTTTATTTGCAGTTATTTTTATAATACACTTGAAGATGGTGCTCATTTTTTAAATCCCTCAGGGGACTAGTGCCTTAATACATAACACTTATAAGATAAGGCTGCAGCCTAGATTTCTACCTTGTTTGGCCCTTTAGTGGTTCATGGGCCAGAACTAATACCTGTGTTGAAGCAAGCTTTAACCCCTCGTGTCTAGAAAAGCCAGCCAGAGCAATAGCAAAAAGGTGAGCGTGAGGCAGTCACCATCTGTATGGGCCAGGTCAAGAGGCAATTTGGACTTGATGGTGATGTACTGCTGAAAGGTCAGAGATCATAGGATCAGTCAACTTCTTGGACCTCCTTGCTACACTGTGGCTCTTTTTTAATTGTTAAAAAGAGAAAAGACCACATCTTGTCTGCTCCTATTGAAGCTCAGATGAAATTGGGGATGAAGTCCAATTCATGTTCTGTTGTTCACTGTATTGCTTTTTAGGAACTACTTCTTTCAAGTAAAATGTCTATCATTGCTGAATGCTTGATGAATTGAATGATTCTGAAAAACAAACTCGTGTTTGAGGAAGGAAACATTTTCTCTTATTTGTTTGCATGGTCTTGCATGACAAATGCTTCATCTTCACTGCGACAGTTTTATAGACACATAAATCTATGTTGACTTGACACCTACAAAAATAACAGGCAAGTAATTATAGAACATAGTATGCCACAGAGACAACAGATGCAACAGTTTTGTGTCTCAAACTCTGAAAATCCTTTGAAACAAAAATGTAGACTGGCACTTCACTGTGCAACTTTTATTACTGTATTGAGTATGATTTATTTGTGACAGATTATGGTTTACTCCAAAGTCTCCAGTGCTTAACAGCTACAGCACCATGGACAGCTCCTGAAGCTTCAATAACCATCTTTTTCTCAGTGACCTTCATCTCAAGAAAAAACAAAAACTACACTGCTGGGATACAGAGAAAAACTCAGCCTATAGAAATATCCATATTTATTAGAGGCTATATACAGCATATTGTTAAATCAACAAAAACCAACGCAAGCATGCACGAGCCACGCTTAAACTGTACAACTCTGCTGAACAAAGCCTTAATCTCCCTGCACGCGGCACTGCGCCTCGTGGGGGATCATTATTTTTTATATGTAACAAAGCGGAGGGTCGCTCACTGCCTATGAATGAACTGTATATATTTTTGCAGGCTCTTTTAAATGACTCCAGGCATTAGTCCCCGATTGCGCTTTTAACGAGGACCATAATGACGATCTTCTGTATGTTAACTAACTCATGCAAAGACTACAATACCCAGAAGGCAAATGCGCCTTAGACGGTCCGTTTTAGGTCAAATACTCAATCAGGTGAAAAAAAAAAAAAAAAAACGTTCAACGTTTGACTGCCAAGTAAATCCAAGGCAATTTGCGCCATAGGCAAATCTAATTTGATAGCCCAAGATGGTCCATTGCAAGGAAATCTCAGGTCGGGGTCAGTGCGAAGCTGCCAAACAAGGTAATTCCATCCCTGAGGTTTTTAATTACCGCGCTCAGACAAAGGCAAAACGGGATTACGGGGCCTACAGTAGGGCAGATGCCAAATCACGTCTTCCAAACCAAACCCCCTCCCTCCCTCCCATCCATGCATGTGTCATGAATTACATCAGGGGATCAGGACTAATGACTGTGTGGGTGCTGTGTTCCCACATTAGATCATTTATCACACTGAACAAACAATAACACATCAGCGGGATACCAACCCCGCCCCCCCCCCTTAAAGTCAGCCACATTTCCCGGTTCTAAATTAAGTTTAGTGTCAGACGCAGGGACATGGTCTTCTCTTAAAACTCAGGATGACCATACCCCCCCCCCCCCCCCCAACCACCACCACCACACGCACACACACACAAACTCCCCCCTCCTCCCCCCCCCCCATCCCTCTCCTGCTATTTGAATAGAGAGCCTGCAGAGCACTCTTTTGTTCAGTAGCGCTCAGCTGCTGGAGAGGTGAGCACCACTCTCGCTGGCGCTCATCCACTCAACTCATCGCCGCTTCCTCGGATCGTCTCCGTATAAGACGCGAGCGGACACTTTGCCCGAGAGACAAGAGACACCACTGCGGCCAAAAAAAATACGACACAGTCCCTTCCCCCCCTTCTCCCCCTTTCCCTGCCATCGGTTCGTCCCTTTCCACCCCGACACCCACAATTGCTTCATTTTCACCCCACACTTGGCGGGGCTTCTTTCTTTTTTTTACGCGTCGTTGGATGGTCCAGCTCCCCCGTCAGTGGCGCTACCACCTGCATCGTAGCAGACCGACGCTCCTGTTAAGGCTGCAGCATCGCTCTACATTCCTGTGAACTGGACCTCACTTCATCCGAAAGGTGAAGGCGAGTTGGTTTTTGGATGTTTTTCTTTTTTGTTGTTGTTGTTGTTGCTGCTTTGGCATTCCTCTACCGGATTAGCAGATAAAGTCAATTTTGTTCAGTACAGTCGATAATGACTTGGAGATGAGGATGTCAGTATTGTTTAATGGCAGATATGTGGCTATGATGAGAATGTGTGGCTATCATTGTAAGAGCATGATTCATTGATAACATTCCCCTTGGACTGATCCGTTTAATACTTATGTGGCTGATCTGCAGCGAAGTGAACTGTGTTCAGTTTCTTAGTTTGCAATCATTTATTCAAACATTGTCACTAAGTCAATCCATCACCTGGGTTAGATAAATAATGGCAGTTTTCTTTTAGAAATAGTATTAGTGTCTGTTGTGCTTTTGTTGTTTTTCTGCCTGTTTGCATGATGTCATGATTGTCCATTTATGCTGCATCTGTTCATACATGTACAGCATCCTTTGCTCTTGAGTTTTCCCCTGTGGGAACAACTTATGTTGAGCAACTTAAAAAATAACAGCAGAGGATTTGAATGTGTATGACCCTCACTCCACCTCTTGTAGTGAAAACCTCCCCCCACCCACGAGCCTTCAGGTGAGGCAGATAGGGACAGAGGGAACTATCGGATTTGGTGAAAGTCGATAGGCAGCACAGCCAGGGCTGTCAGCACTGTTGGCAAACCAAAGAGGGGAAACCCGAGACATTATCTTGGCTGGCACTTACACTCTGCCAAATGGCTCTCTCTGTTGTTTTGGGTGGAGGAAACTTTGCTGTCGCGCAGCAGCACCCCGAGGCTACAAACTGATCAAAAGTGAAACGGGGTCCGAGCACTGCCGGGATGCCACAGTCATATACTGCAACATGGCTGCTATCTCTTAGTGAGAGATGATGTTGAGGGTGGAAAACAAAGGAAAGAAAAACAGCGTTGTTGTTTTTTTTCTGTTTGTATTCATTTTGTGAGTATATGGCAGCGTGTCAGAGAGAGAGCAGCAGCGGGAGTAGGAGCGGAGTTGCTCATGACCCCCTGGGAAATTAAGCAGAGATTCAACCAAGCAGTTTGTGAAATGGTTACCAGTGTCTCCCTCTCTCGCTCTCTCTCTCTGTCAGACTGTCTTCTTTGCTCTCACTGCTTGCCTGTTGTGTTTGCACATTCACAGGCACAACACATATAGTCACTCATAGTTTACCCATACTGTCTACAGCCGTCCTCGCCAGTATTGATTCCACACTCCTCTCCTCTGATATTTTATCGTTCTCAGCAGCTTGTTGTTACACATCCATGTGTTTGGCCAAGCCTCTACCTAAGACACGCTGGCTGGCTGATGGATCAGAGCTACTGTCTCCCAGGCTGATGCCGAGCGACACCACAGATACACAGATATCAGAAAGCACGAGCTTCATTTCCATTCTGTGACTGACTGTAGATAAAATGTTCCCTCCCTCGCTGCTTGAGCAGCCATGTGTAGGCCTTTGTGTGTTTGATGTGTGTGCGTGTGCACTCCTGTGCGTGTCTGTTGATCACTTCTGTTGCCAGTTGCCGAATTGTTTCAATAAACTATAGTCATCAGCTCTCCACATGCACTAATAGGATCTGGCTACACATTTAAGTCCTTCTGCTGCTTTTTGCTTCCCTGCCTCTTGCACTCTCATGCATATTGTAGAAGGTGTCTGTGTTTGTCTTTCTGTCTCTTTCTTCTCTTGTCGTCTCGCTCTGTTTGGACTCTTGCACTGGATCACAGGCTCTGCTGTTAACGCCATTGTTCTCAGAAGAAGTGTTCCTTTCTGTGGCATTGCCAGTTCACTGCCCCCATTTTCCCATTTTCTGTGTGATGAGGCATTACAGTGGATGAACAATATTCCTTTAGAGAGAGGTTCATTGCGTCTTAGTGGCTCCACTCCAACAGTGGTCAAGACCAAAAGCACAGAAATGTCGTCATCACACCTCAAGAGTATACAGACGGGAACGAAAGAAAGGAAGGGGATGAAAGAAAGTGAGGGAGGTAACAGACTGGGAGAATCTTACAGTATTATCGCCTCTTTGCATGAGGTTGCGTTGTCACATATTTCAATAATGTGTCTTTTCTGCCTGGCTGCGTTCAGCTTAGTGCAGACACTTGTAGCAGAAGACATAAATGGGCAAGAATTCAATTTTGCACTTGAGTAGTGTCCAAGCAAGTGAATGGGAAACTGAATTTTTACAGAGGTTTTGCAAATGTAAGACATTAATATTCCTACAATGAACCCTTCTTCTGTTCCTAAAACAAACAAAGCCGCTTTGGCATGGGATGAAACAAGGGAGATCAGCCAAGCAACTGCACAGTGTCAGCTCAGAGGATCTTGGGGCTTGAGTTTGACTGTTTAACTGATGAGGGCCTCCAGCTACAAATCCTATAGTTGGAAGCGAGGTGGGGCTGTGAGTCAGCCGCGACCCTGCTGTGGTAAATAACTAGTTGTTTTACAGTTGAAAAAGAAACATTTATTAGGATGTTTCTATGTTTTTGATGGAACTTCAAAGCTATAGGCTCACTGTATATGTTACAAATGAATGTAGTGTTTCTGGCAACAGTGGTAGAAGGGGTAGGTAGGATGCTGAAAGAGAGAGAGACTCATTTACAGACTTAGATAACCCTGATCCAATTAAGCAGTGGAAACACTCATGGCAGCCTGTGCACATATTCAGTCGTGTTTGTATACATGATCCCTGCGTGTGTGTGCTGTCTTTTGTCAGTTCAGCTTCAGGTCTTTGTGTGGCAGTGGGGCCCGTGAGCACCTATGCTCCCACATATGACCATAAATCATATTTTAGGCCGCGATCCACTTGGCACCTCCATTCCCCCAGTCACAGGGTCGTTTCATCGGCTTAATGAAGGCTGTACCTTTGCTCGCCAGAGGACGTCAATCTGCCTGATTGACAGCTCCGCATCCTTTCACTCCTCCAACTTGACACCGCAGAGCAGATGGAGTCGAGCCTAAGTGGGCCGCTGTTAGCTTTGCCTTGGCTAATAATATAATAGTCTGGCATTAGCCATATTGAGCTCGCCACAGCACCTAGAGCCAAGCAAATGAGCAGCACAGCTGGGCCGTCATGGCCAGTGGCGGAGCAGACAAAGCCCAGGAGGCACAGAGCCAGAAAAAAAAGGTAGTTTACCACAATCCCTCCAGACGCAGCTCATGAATATTCATCAATGAACCCCTACCCCGTCCCCCTCCTCCCCAAACCCAGCTCTGCACCCCTCTCCCACCAAATGTATTATTCAAAGGAAGCATTTTCCCTATTAAATACCATAAATAAATAATGACATCTGGTAACAGTTTTTGTCTGCTGAATTAATGACAGGGGCACAGTCAAGTATCTACCAGTGATTGTAGGAGAGGGGGGTGCGGAGGATGGATTTCCTCATCGCTACCTCTCCTCTCTCCTGCGTGGCCTTTCCTTTGTCTCACCAGTTGGGTGCAATGCCTCCTTTGTTGAAGTCAGGTGGTAAGTCAGTAGACGTGAATTGGTTTGTGTCTCTATCATTCACGCCCCAAAACACCCTGGAGGAGCTGCAAACACTACACAGCTGTTTATTTTACCATTTTGCCAGAGTCTTCCTGTGTGAGCAAATCCACAGGAAAAAGAAAAGCTCCCCGTGGGCTCTTTATGTAGTTTCAGCACTGGACAGCTCCTGAAGCATTACTTCTCAGTTTTCCTGCCCTGCTTAGCAAGAACACAACAGGGCACATCTTGACAGACTAAAAGGTGCATCAGTGAAGGATATCAAGTATGTAATGTAGGCAATAGGCATCATTGTTGTACAGGCTGTATCTGTCAGACTCTGATGAGCTGCTAAACAGCGCGCGCTGGAGAGGCCTACAGATGGCCAGTGTTTTCCATTCTTGTGTGCCACAATCCCCAAAGGAGAGACACATTTTGTTTGTGGTGTGATTAAGTGTTCGATTTTAATTTGTAGAGGTACAAAGGACTCCTGGATTCAATAGTGTATTTCCAGGCAGGAGCATCGTAAATACAGCGGGAGAAAAGCAAAACTCAAGAGGGAACAAGAAGAGAAACATTAGCCATTGTTACTGAGAGTGATTTCTGTCTGTCTCCCTCTACCTCGGCCCGCCTGAATTCCACACAGCGGGGCTATTTATGAAGCCGGGGCACCGGTGTGATGCCTGCAAAGCTCTTCTCGCTAATCAGAGATCTAGCTCTGGGGTTGCCGAAACCAATCACAGGGATTTATGGGAGAGAATAGGAAAGTAGTGTAATTAATTTTATTCAGATCCCCTGCACCCAGGTCGGGCTGATCCATGCATGCTGACTTCCTATTTTACATGATGGCTTTGTTCGTGTTTAGGATTTGCATGTGTGTGAGTGCAGCATTCGACTTTTGCTGCTGTTGATATTTGTTAATAATTTTTTCTTACACAATATAAGACACAATGTGACTTTCCCTCTTTTGTGTTATCCAAACAAATGCTGAATGCTGAAAGAGTATAATGCGTAGAATGCCTTAGTGCATAATTTTGTAAAATATTGCAACTTCAAAAGGTTTGTTGTTAGTGTATTTTGTCGTTATGAGAAAGAAAAAAAATCACTTCTGCTTTTCATTCCATATACCAACCAGAAAAACAGGTTTCTCTAATCCTCCAGTATGTCTCCCTGTAGGCACAGAGCTATGAATCATATTTTTCTTAAAGGTTTTTTTTTTATTGTTGTGGTAATACTGCCTTCTAATGTTTCCACATCACTCTGTTTTTATGTTTTTGATCACACTGCTTTATAGGTACGTACAGACAGACATTTTGACAACAACTGGCTCACTCACTGATATACAGTATATGTGACAGGATTGTCAACCTGCTGAACTCAATAAATAGATCTACTTGCCAACTAAGCCAAACCAAATCACAACAGTTTGACTTTGCTCACCCAAGGAACTTCATTGCAAGTAATGATCGTTGACGGACTACAAACATAATGAAAGAAACAGGGATACTCCATAGTGAGATAATTTCACACAAAACCAACCTTTTAGTAAAAGGTTCTCATGGTTTCTAAAGTCATCGGTCCATATCATATGATGAATGAATGAATGAATGAATGAATGAATGAATGAATGAATGAATGAATGTATTTTATTTTCGAACATGTATAAAAATAAAAAATAAAAGAAATTGTATGTAACTATCGTACATACAATAGATAGAAAAAAAGAGAAAAAACCAAACAAAATATTAAAATAAAGAGCTAAGACATAACAAAATACCGCACATTGTTCGAAAAAGGAAGTGGGAAGAAGTACAATGATTCTTCCTTTGACACCCATGAATATCCGTTTTAATCAGCAATCAATCAGTTCGGTGCTGGATTAAAAAGTCAAGGTCATCAAAGTCATTAGACCTCCTCCGCTGGTCAGTATGAAAGTCTGTACATTATTTTGGGTTAGCAGTGGCTTAGGAGGTAGAGCAGGTCGTCCATAATCAGAGGGTTGGCGGTTCAAATCCCGCGCTCTCAAGACACCTTACCCACCTTGCCTTGTATGAATGAGCCGTTCGGTGCACACGAAGAACGGTTTCTGTAACGCGCTTTGGGTATCTGGTATCGACAGAAAAGCGCTGTATAAATTAAATAACATTACATTATTATTATTATTATTATTTCGAAGCGATAGCTCTTCAGATACATCAGCCTATCAAAGTGATGGCTTGAATGACCAGCATTACCATCCATAGAGACATTATACTAGCATGACGAAAAACAACAAACATACACTCAGGGGCATTTAAAAGAAAAATCTGTCAGCAGAGATTCAGACAGATGAGAGACAGACGGTTATACAGACACAGGTAGAGAGACAGCCAGAGTGAGCAGCGGCAGCTGGACAACCTGCAGCCCCCACCAGATGGATTTAGTCAATTGTGTCCAAACCCAGCCTTTAGGTGACACTTGAATTTATAGTCCATGTCAGTTTAGCCACCTGAGAGATAGCAGCAAATCTTGTGTGTTGGCCTTGTGGTTGGTTGTGTGTGTGTGAGTGGACAGGTCAGTAGGATCTATCTATCTATCTATCTATCTATCTATCTATCTATCTATCTATCTATCTATCTATCTATCTATCTATCTATCTATCTATCTATCTATCTATCTATCTATCTATCTATCTATCTATCTATCTATCTATCTATCTATCTATCTATCTATCTATCTATCTCAACATTTCTCAGTGATCTATCTCTATCTATCTCCTCCTCAGGCTTACTTCTCAACACAGCAGTAAGATTACATTATCCTAACCAGACTTTGATTCCTCTCAGATATTTCACTTAACATCCTCTGCACCACCCCAGGGTGCACGATGAAAAAATGGAGACACCATCAAATTAATTTTAATATGTCATTTGTAAGCCTCTTAGGTCAGATGTCCTAGCAGTACTGTCTCTAGTCATACTGCAGTTTGTAGTAACAGCCAATGCTGCACCAAAGTGCTTTTTACATGGAGCTATGAAACATGCTGCCTTGAAAGCTCTGTGGCATTTGAGTCGATGCCAGGTGTCACTGAGGGACAAGGGTGGCTAAAAGATATGCAAGTGGGTGTGTGAGAAGGTAAAGGCTTGAAACTTTTGCTCAAGGACTGTGCTGCTTAATGTTGGACTTTGTTTGTTAAAGGACCGACAATTTCTGAGGGGGCGGCCATTTATTTGTCCAACATTTCTTGCATTGTTCACAAGAAAATTGTGCAATTTTTTTGAAGTGCAATTACCATTCAAATTGCTTTTACTGTGTTTTGTCAACACAGCAAACAGCAGAATCGAAGCACAATTGTTTGCTTTTCAAATGAGGTGAAAACCAAGTCGGTCACCTGTTCAGCCAACAGTCCCAGTGAATACAGAGGTCACCGTCTGTGGTCGCAGATTTTTATATACAACCCTGTTAAACAATTACCAATTTTTGGCTTTGTGCAGAAGCTCTGCAGACAAATTCCCCCGTTGGTGGTTAGAGTATCTTTTCAGTTCTGCTCTGGCAAATTCAAAATGAACTCTTCGGGTGGTTACCAGTTCTGTTTTTGTAATTAACTGTCACACTGCAAAATTAATAGAGAAGAAAATATAGCGTGGAAAATACAGAAAATGAAAAGACGTCGCTGCAGTCAATCAATCATTAGTCAAGCAAGAATGATATTAATCAACTGCCTGTGTTGTGTGTGAGTGTGTGTGTGTGTGTGTGTGTGTGTGTGAGTGAGCCCTTCTTTGTTTTTGTGTGTAAGCTGGCGCACACACAGCTGCTTTCACCCTGTCTTTTCCCCCGACCCCACGCGACAACAAACCACCATTAACTACATCACCTCGTGTCCTTTCTGTGTCCACGTTCTCTGGGGTTTTTTCCTCCCTCAGCTGTAATTAAAGAGGTTGTCTGTCTGTTTTTTAGATAATTACCCTTTGTGCAGAAGTGCTGGACTACTCTGGTTTGCTCCCGGACTCCTGATAAATTTGGCAACTGCTCTCAGAACTGTTGCTGGAGCGCCTCTACTGACTGCGAGGGCCTGCAACTTGGCTTGTGTGTAATGGAAAGGTTTGTCCAAGAGCAATGCAGCTTTCTCTGCACTGGACTGTTTGTTGAGCTGTTGATCACCGATCACCGTCTGTCACTGAGTAGGGGCTAATCCATCTGTACAGAGAAGTGTGCACGTGCATGTGTGGCGGGTGTGCATGCATGCGCTCATTAATAAATAATCATTGTTTTACTGTGGCTCTTCTTATCTGTGTTTACTTGCTCAGTCCAGCCGTTACATTAGCGTCCCGTTGGCTCAGCGGAGAGCAGCAGGGAAAACAGAGAGGCTTGTTTGTTGAAGGCGTAATTGTAGTAAAACGCTTCTCTCTGCTGATGTCCTTTCTTTGCTTTAATGTACGCTGGGACGTGCAACTATCACAATGTGCGACCGCCCACTTGCTTTTGCACGATTTGGTCACGCACATGCTCCAGCCGCAGCCACACATGCAGAAATCCCTCTCCAAACTCGAAAGCACTGAAAAGAAAAAAAAAAAAAAAACACAAGGATTTCCTCAGCAGTCGGGGCAGCAGGAACCTCAGGCGTCTGAGGCCGAGCCCTAATTGGGCCTCATCTTAGCGTGACCTTCATTGTTTTGACAGAGAGGGGATCAGAGGGAGACACTCCAAAGCTGAGGTTATCTCGTCTCTTCCTCCCTCCTCTCCTCGACACGTCAAACCACGAGGCTCAACAGTAGAGGAAGCGTGTTCGAGCAGCCATTAGCTGCCTCACGGAGCTTTTCCAAAAGGGTCAAAGCTGTCTGAAGCTGTGGAGTGGATGTTTTAGCGCTCACCTCAGTGGGTAGTCTGTGAATTTGTGTGTGTGTGTGGTGGTGTGTGTAGTGTGCGCGCTCGACTGTATGTGTGTATCTGGTGTTTGTCTTAGCCGTGGCAGCACAAGATGAGCACCCAAGAACGGTCCAAATAGCAAGTCAGCTCCGCAGCGCGTGATGTGATTTACCGCCGGGCCATTAGCAGTCAAGCTGTGTGTGCTTCAGGTGTTCTCGGAGGGAATGGAGAAAGAAATACTCCCCACTGCAGCGCACACTGATTTTTAAAAGCTCCCTTGTGATTTATTAGGAAAACATTTCTTTCGACCACCCACCCTCACTTTGCCGCCGTACAACCTATAGCCACAGAGTTTGCACACAGGCTCGGCGCTGAGGTAGCAGGAGAGCAATTTGGAGTGGATTTGAAGAGGCCAGCGGAGATTCACGGTGGATCATTGCTGGAGATTTCTCTTCACTGAGCTTTGTGAACAGAATATGTATTGGTGTGCTGTTATAGTGCTGCACACGTCATTGAAGTTGAACATGAGGAAATCACTCACCCTTTCTTCCCTCTTCCGTCTCCTGCTTCCTTCACCCCCCGGGTCTCTCTGAACGCATCAAGGTCACTTGAACTTTGCCACTTTTTGAGAGGGTGATTCCTCAATCATGCTTCCTGATTGCGCTGTTTATCCTTAATCAGCTTCTCAAGACGGACCAAGTCTCTTCAGCAACCCATCAGCACACACTGCAGCAATCACGGCGTTTGTCATGTCTCATGTTTTACTACAAACAGCTTTAATTGGCTGCCGTTTCTCCCCAGACCACACTGCCGCTGAAGAAGCTGCTCAGGATTAATAGCGCTTTTTAAAATGCAGACTGAAATTAGCATTGTAAATGAACTCTCAAGATTGCGATTTGACTGTAAGTGCCATTTATAAATGGCTGTAGTAAATGGCGTTTTTTTCCGATGGATCTCGCTCGAACTCTCTCAGTATAATGTGTCCCCTGACCCTGCCAGTTTTTTATGTCTGAGCTGAGCTTTGTTTAAACTGCCCACCTGCGTGCCATCCAACAGCGGTGTTGTATGTCCAAGCGGCTATTGCTTTTTTCCTAAAGCCAGGAGCTCAGGCTGCTCATCTTGTCACAGCCGCGAATGTGACTGCCAGCTCCCCAGGCCTCCCGTGGCATCTGCTCTTTGCATCGGTCGCCAGATAAATGAGGTGTTTGCTTTTCTTTGGCAGAACGGTACCATTCAGAAGGTCAGCGAAGGTGGCTCCGCTGGGGGAAGTGAGCTCTGTTGATGCAGCTCACCACTCAGCTCTTTAAAGGACCAGCAGCTCTGAATGTGCTAGCCCATTAACCACAAATCATGTATGCTTTAGGTTACTGCCAACCATTTCCCAAAGCTGGGTGTAAGTATGTAGATGGATTTCCTGACTTCGCGTCCCCACGGCAACCTGTTTCAATGCTCTACACAGGATGAACATCGTTTAGTTCAAATATCCTCTTTTTGTAAAATATTAATATAATTTAAAAGTCTTTGTACAATCATGGGAGTCCATCATGGGTCCAGCAATCAAGATTTGTATCAGCTAGTGTACAAATCTCTACAAAGGTTTTTATTCAAAATGATCAACATTATGGTTTTGGCCCCCAACGTTGGAGCTTTTGTTTTCCAGGATTTATTTCCTAATTTGAAAAACTCTGTACGTAGCTGCCAGTTCTCAAGCTTTGGACGTAGCAGTTTAACTTGGACTTGTTGCCTAGAAGAGTTTTCAAGAGCCCCTTCTACCATTAATAAATCAGCCAAATGTACACCGTGATGAGTCATTTTTTGAAATGACACAAAATAAAAATGGGCACTCCATTTGGAGTTGGAAGTTGGAAAATATTTCTGGTCTGCTTTGGGAAACTGATTATCAGAACCCTGAAATATTCAGATTCTTAGACACATTGGCACCACGTCTCTTTGGACGACGACGTCAGTTTTTCCACCAGTTTGGTCCAAAAGGAAAAATCTCAACAGCTGTTGGATGGAGTGTAATGGAACTGGGCTACACAATAATTTCTCCCACATGATGAATAACTAGATGAACTTGATGATGCTTGGATTGTGAACATGGGAAACACTGTACCCGCTAAACATCAGTTAGCATCGTCACTATGGCCTTATTGAGACCTGGTATAAACATCTATCTCAGTTGATCCAGTTACGTAAGTGTACGGGTCACATGTGGCCGCATTCCTTTTAATGCAAATGTGTCCAGAGCCACACCGAGGGACCAAGCACGCTACTGATGTCCTCCGTAGTCTAATTAGTCCCAACACAGGTTCATTATGAACTGAAAATATTTTACCATTTCAACCGGCTCAGACGAACTCGTCTCAGTCGTGCACAGTACACTGATTCACTCAGCCCGTCCTTGCCCCCCCCTCTCTTTATCTCTCTGTCTTTATCTCAGTCTATTGTAGACCAGTGTGTTCTTTCAAATACAGGGAAGTTCAGGGCTCAAACCCACATGGCACAGTCTGACAACCAGTGGAGATCAGGTTGAATACATAGTGTGTTCATTGTCAGGGAGTTTAGAGGGAAGTGGGATATTGAGTTGGATGCACAATGTGAAGTTTCAAAGCTCTGTACCGGATTCGATGTAATTAGTCTTTACAGATATACGGTGTAATCCACGGGTTTAGGATTCTCTGGTTGTAATTAATTGTGGGGTTGAGACAAATGCCAACTGCATGTAAGTCGACTTTATTGACAGACTTTATATGGTAGGAATCTATTTTACCAGTGGGTCAGCCTGAATAAAGTCCATCAGCCTATAAAGGATTCACATCTTCTTTTCGAGAGAGATCTCTTTGTTGTGCCACCGTCCTCCGTACCACCTCAACCCTCCACTCATCCATTCATCCGCCGCTCCACTTTCACCTCTCTCTTCTGTTTCTTTCAATTAAACTCTCCGACTGATAATTTGCTTCACAAAGCTTCCCACCCCGCCACCCTCCCTCCCCCCACATCCTGTGTCCCTGTCGTTCAGCTCAGCCTCTGCGTGAAAGTGCGTTCTGAATTCGTGTCAGGTGTTTGTTTTTCCTTTCTCAGTAAACATTGTTTGATGAGTTAAATTAGCCTCGCTGACGCCTCCTCCTTCAGAGAGGAGCTACGACAACAAGAACAACAGTGTGACTGAAGGGGTCTGGAAGGAAGGAGAAGAAATAAATAAGATGACACACTGCTTGAGCACCATGACTTTGGATTTGTTCGTGGCGTTCATGGCCAGGCCCTCAACTTTGATTAGCTTGTAGTGTAGAAAATAAGAAAGCCCCGTTCGTTTTTTAGGGCTGCTCATGCTTCAGTGCTCTTCGTGGCTTTTCTCATTTTGTGGCCTCACTGAAGCCCCCCCACCCCCTCCTCAGGTAACATTTAAATCTCCTTCGGTGTGGATCTGGCCATGGCTTGTTGCTAGCTTCCACTGTGACTCATTGTTGGAGCAATCTGGGCTTTCATGTTTGTTGTCATTAATTATACAATTCCTATGTAAATAATGAGCATGCAAGGAGCTCGCAGCATTAACATGGCAGCTGTGTGCTTCTTCTTGTTTCTTTGTTTGAGTCTCTTTCACACCCTGAGGGAGCAATTTTGCGTGACTCTCTGACATAACACGAACAAGACGTTATACATAAAAGCTCCTATTTCCTACAAATATCTTTGTATGTAAGACAAAAAGAGTGTAGAAACAAACGTGTCAAGGAAAATATCAATTCAGTACCCCTCACCCCCATCTGTCTTTCCTTCCTTCCTTTTCAAACATCTAATCTTAAAGATGCGATATCACGTGCGTCAAGACAAACTCTTTTGTGTTTTTCTACTGTGGGCACAGTGCACCACAGAGCTCTACACCTTTTACACTATTTTTCCAGCAGAGAAATAGTATTTGTCTTGCCCCAAGCAACAGCACCTAGAGTTACTGTACATTACTCTCTTGTCCAGTGAAAGCAGGTCTTGTAGCTGTCAGTGTGGATGAGGAGAAACATGTGTCTGAGGCAGAACACGTACAGTTCTTTGCTGGACTATGTTTTAATATTGTAAAAATACAATTTGAAAGATAAAAAAAAAAGATGTTGCCTGGCAAATTGTGTTTAGGAAGTCAGGGGAGAAGTCAAGCGAAAAAAAAGAAGAAAAAAAAAAGGCCAGTACAGATCTTCATCATTTATCAAATTCACTTTGTATCTGCTCAAATGAATATTCAACTCATAACTTTTTGGGGAAATGAACTTTCCACCTCTCTGTTGCCCGGATATAAAGCCAGCAAGTCTAAGCTATTTTAGCATTAAGACTAGAAAAGGGAAAAGGTTTCTCTTTAGTTAGATGCCATTTATGAGCGTTAGAGATGCTGGGCAGTGGATTGTTTTACTTTTGGCTAGCTGCTTCCCCTGTGTCCCGTCCTATTCTAAGCTTAACCAGCTGGAAAAGTGAAAGTACAAGAATTAATTGCCCTAACAGTATAGGGTTAGAGGAGTTTGAGTTCATATTAACTGCATACCTGGCAAAATTAGGAATAAAAGCTCTGCTGCTGACGTAACAGCTTGGTAATACATTTACAGTAGGCCTGTTCAAAGGGTGGATATGAAAGTGGGATCCATTTTCTCAACTAACGCTTGGCAAGAAAGCCAATAATTTTGCCCTGTTGTCGACGAAGCACTTCCTTCACTTTAATGCCACGTCTGTCTCAACATTTGAACACTGTGACATCGTGGCAAAATGCTCTGTCTCTCCGTCTGTCAACCGCTCTGCTGCTACGACGTGCTGCGAGCTGATCCCGACACTTTCTCCTCAAGTTATAGTGTGTGAAGAGTCTGCAGAAAGTGCTGAGCTTGAACTGCTATCAGGGACACATTATCCACACCGCAGGCTGGAAAATATGCCCCACCACCGCTCCCCCACCCCTCTCTCCTTCAACTCATTCTCCACCCCTCTGGGCTTTACCTCGTTCTTTACCCCCAGCCAATTTCCCTGCCATCACTGACCAAACAGTGAGTTAGTAAAGTGAGAACTGAGGGAGCAGGAGGAAAGGAAACATTTTTATGAATTTGTACAGATACTTATTCAAAGACAGATGTTTTCTGCCTCCCCCAAATGGTTTCATCAGCTCTATAAAGTCATTTCTAGATAACCTGTCATTGGATTAAAGAGAAGAATCTTCTTCTTCTTCTTCTTCTTCTTCTTCTTCTTCTTCTTCTTCTTCTTCTTCTTCTTCTTCTTCTTCTTCTTCTTCTTCTTTTTTCTTTTTTGGAATTAACTGAACATGCGTGACGCAGCTATTTAAGTCAAATGTGTCCCTGGGCTCGCAGCGCTGCATCTGGGGAAAGGGAGGGAATGGAGAGATGAGAGGCTGCTATTGCTTGAACAGTTGGCTGCAGTGACAGGACCACATCCATCAGGGCTTGATGGGCGACGGCAGGTTACCAGATATGAGCTCAAGGAGAGAAAGAGAGAGAGAGAGAAGGCAGGTTGCACATAAACACAAATTCACAAACAAATATTACTCCAGTGTTTAACTCATCCTTACTTGCGAAGTATGAAAAGCAGTGTGTTTGTTTTTTTCTTCTTCCTGGAAGTAATTATGGACCACATGTGTAATTTGTCTTAGTTGTTGTCGTGGGACCCATTACTAGACGCACGACTCCTCCGTCAGAATTGCAGATCATGGCTGTAAAGTCCCACTGCAGTGGTAATGCATGAGGACAGCTGAGAGCCTCTGGCTGTGTGTGGTTGCGATGAGATGTGTAATTAGCCAGAGATGGCTGACAAACTGCTGCAGGTGCATGAGACATGAAGGGAAATGAGCCAGGAGAGAGGTCAGGAGAGAGGAGAGGAGAGGAGTGAGGAGAAGGGTTATTGTAGCCTATAAAATTCAAGGTTGACCAAGTGTTTTGCAATCAAGCCATCATATTTCATCGTTTTATCTCCATCTCCAATGCCAGACTCGTATCTGAACTCCTTCTCTTTGTTTACTCTATACTTTTTCCATTTGGGTGGTTCAGATTGTTTCTCATTAGGTCCGGATACGCAGCGCTTTGACGACCACTGGAGTGTTGAGGACAAAATAACAGGCAGAGTACAAGGCTCAGTCTACTGTAGGAGTTGGCCGGTTTGTTTGCACCGCCAAGAGTCCAGGTGGAAGAGGTGGAGGTTAACATCACCGATCAGGGTAATTAATTGCTCAGATTTAGTCATTAAGTGTTGAGTTGGAACTGAGAGCTGACACCTGCAGGGTCTCACAGAGAGTCACAGAGAGAGAGAGAGAGAGAGAGAGAGGGTAGGAACGTATTGACTGAGATGTGTTGAGCAGCACATAAAACTAACAACTAACAATGAATATCATGAATGAGTAATGCTACTGTAAGAATGCAATATTGGTTCATCATGCTGTTTGGAGGTATGGGATTGTGTGTGTTTGTGTGTGTGTGGCCAATGAGGGAAATTCTGACAGGCCCCTGGAGTGAGACCTTCGATTGGGTCTACTTCTGCCAAGACACTCATCAGTGCTCCCACAGAGAGGGAGGAACGGCAGGAAATTGGATGGAGAGCGAGAGAGGAGAGAAAGATGGAGGAGAGAAAAAAAATGTGGATGAGAGAATGATCAAGGTGAAGAGAGGGAAGAGCAAACATGTAAAGATGTAATAGATACAATATCATACTCAGGGGTTATGTGACTGTTCATATTAATATACACAAAGTGCCATCAATTTAAAAAGAAACATTTCTTGAGTTCCAGTCTTAATTTGACATATTTTAAGTGCTACACGATTTTTTTGTCTTTCACGATGGTCAACATGTCGGACTAAACGATCACAGTGGCATACATTTTTGCCGTGTCTTGGTCGGGAGGCTGGCAACACTACAAGCATCACCCCGACCAATCATCGTTCACGACCGATTAGGACCCTGTGCCAGTTCATAAGCCATCGTCAAAGGCGTCACAACAAACTGTCAATCATGACTACTGTAGCGCCGTGTGATAGCGGTCTTTTGATCAGACATGAAAAATAAAAGGAAGAAAACGATCGTGGAGCTGTTCATGGGTCTGGTGAAGAGGACAGTCTGACTGTCTGTCCTTCAGAGAGAACATGAGGTAGGCTACGTTAATGAATGTGTTCACCTCAAAAACATTCACTCATATTGCGCACATGAAGCACATGGTCACTGGGTGTAAACAATGCGTCGTACAGAGTCGTAGAGTGTCCTGGACACAAAATCGCTGTTTGTCAGTTAAGTTACATTACATGTCTGTTCGTCGTTCCCAATGTTCATGATCGGCTCCGATACTGGAAATGTGTCGGCCATGGAATCGTGTAGTCTGATCCTGTCTTAAAGCTGTTGGTTTTCACGTACCTAACAGATGGTCTGAGGAAAGTAACCTACAACTCCGTCCCATCAGGTCGGCCTGATGGAGAGGAATGGTGTTAACTTCACGTGCCGCCTCTCCTCCTGAATCATCAACTTTTGGAGTCTTGTCTTCTTCTTTAGTCTACTTAGCCTTGTCCTCCTCCATTTCCTACATCTTTTCGTCCCCCTTCCTTCCTGTCACAAAGCCTCCTCAGCTCCCTCACCTGAACCTCACATCTTCAAATGTTCTTCTTTCTCTGACGCTTCACAAACCCCGTGTTTCCTCTTGTGTTGTAGTGCTCAGCAATTACTGCACAGGCTGGAGGAGGTTGCTCTGGCACGCCAACACTCTTTCTCTCTGATATTCAAATGAGCCTTTGCGTCCTCGTTTGTCATCAGTTCAATGCCGTGTGACTGTGTCTAAGTGTGTGTGTGTGTGTGTGTGTGTGTGTGTGTGTGTGTATGAGTGCTCTTGTGGCGTCTAATCTCTTATTTAGAGTATCACACGGGAAAGGCATTAACATCGGTCGGGTGAGAAATTAGAAATGGGGCTGATTAATTCCTGGCAAAAAGAGAATTAAAGGGCACTTCCCTGCCATCGTCTTTGTTGAGGAACCAAGATTTACCTGCTGCGTGGTTGAAGGTGGCAGTTCTGTTCTGCCACTGTCATGAATAATCACCAGCCTTCAGGAAGATTCATGCTGCCACGAGCTAGTTGGTTCAAAACACTTAGCCATTACACATGACACTGAGTGCTTGATATATGATGGGCTAATAGCTCTGCACTCCAGCACCAATGCCGTGCAACAACAATAACAATGATTAAGCCATTATACAACAAGATAAGAAGAACCAGTTACATTTGAACATAAATGGCAGCTTCTCGCAAAGCTGTAAAAAAAATTGGTTACAATGAACCACAATTAAAACAGTTAGTTCTTTTTTCATATGTTTGGTTTCTAAAATAAACTTCTCTGTGGGATCTGCGAGTGTATGTGTTCAGATGGTGTGACATGTTATTGGGAAAACACACAAGAAACAGCATAACTGAGTGAACGACTCTGGCTCTGCAACGCTGAAATCATTAAGTCAACTCACACAGTAAAAATTTTAAAGTCCCCCATCTCCTCATCTTCAGGGTGAAATATAATAAATGTGATCAAATTTATAGGCTGGTAATACTGTTCTCCACTGTAAAGCAGGTTAATTTGCTTCCAATAAAGCAGAAGTAGAAACTAAATCATTTTATTACTTTATATTCAGGCCGGAACGCTTTAATTCTTTTCTTGACTTTTCCTCTGAAGGTGGATTCAGCAGAGATGAATAAGCACTTTACGCCTGGCTCTAATTTTCCCTGGTCAAGTGTTAGTCTGCAGGTGCTAATCTGTTTCATTACATTAACTAAGGTGGTAAGGCCACTCACAGGGCACTTAAAGACTCATGTAGCTCCCTAACTGCCACATGCACATGCACAGTAACAGAGATTACAGTTGTATTGGGAAACCTTCACAAATTTCTACAAGGGCAACCGCAAGGACATAGCGTGAACGACCACATGTTGTGTACATAAAACACAAAGACCATATGATATATCAGAGGACATTAAGACTTTTCTTACGTGCATGTTGCAGAGGAGGCATGTGGAATCCGAGAGCTGTCAATTACTGATAGGAACACGATAGAGCTGAGCTGATCAAAGGCCTGCCTGATGTAGTCTGGCCTCTTTGTTCCTGTCTCCAGGGATGAGGGAAGGGGGGAGGGGGGTATATCGATGCTCTGCTACACTGTAAAAAAAAAAATGTTGTTTTTACAGGAAAACGCTGGCAGCTGGGGTTACCAGAGAATTCCTGTAAAAATTACAGCAGCACAGTAGATAACTTTACGGTCAAAATATGTAAATTGATTTACAGTGAATTAAATTACGTCTGAATCACATTAAAAAACTGTTACGTATACAAAAAAAACGTGTTAATTTCGCATAACGGTGTTGTATATAAACAGACCAATTCCTGTATTTTTTACATGTAATAGTTGCTTATTGTGCATCAATAAATGATAAAATTAACAGGGAAATATCAAACAAAAAACTAATTTAAACTGGTAGAACAACAGTAAAACTTTGCATTTTAAATGGAGCTGTTCTGTATATTATACATAAAATCTATTCATAATATGCTGTATTTTTATGTTTTAATAATCCAGTTATTATGTAAAATTTCACATATAAACCTGCAAAATTATTTCTACTACGTGTACACCAAAACAAAAATACATCTTGAGAAAAGACGAGAGGAAAATATCACTTTTGGAACATTTATTTAACAGCCATCATTAATATTTCAAAACAATTGGATTTTTTTTTCCTCTTCTTTTTTTAATACAACATGCAAAGAAGGAACATGTAATGGATCTTTTGACTGAATACAGGTTGAAATACTCCGATTAGCCTCTTTAAATCTGGACATTTGTTTAAGTGCCAGGTGCCCAACAACAACCGACACTCCCTGTCGGGAATGTTCAACAGTATATGGCATAAAACAATTGGGAGCATTTTTACCTCCAGAAGATTAGGCTCTTAAAATCTGGACATTTTTGCCTCAAACAGGCCAACTTACAGGTCTGGTGAGGTGAGCCCCCTCACAGTAAGAATGTTAATGTTTTTTGCAATAAAACAGTTCTAATTGAATAAATGCAAGATAGATAAGTTTTGTACCATAGTGTGGAACATTCCTGCAAAGAATGAACATCTTCATGAAACAAGCAGGTGGCCAGAAAAAGTTACATAGTACACCATTAAGACTTTAAAACAAAAATGACATATTGTGCCTTAATTACAACAATACACAGTGGGTTTAACCCTCCTGTTGTCCTCCTGGGTCAAGGAAGAAAGGAAGGAAGGAAGGAAGGAAGGACAGAGGGAAAGAAGGAAGGTAAAAAGGAAGGATGGAGGAAGGGAACAGATTGGGTAAATTTGACCCAACCCAGAAGGACAACAGGACCTCTTCTCAAACAAACAGCCAGAGTCCACAGTTTTTAGCAGAACCAAGGTTCATTCAATTTCAAATGAATCTTGGTACAAAATCAGTTTGGGGCTTTCAGGGTTTTCATTAAAGAACTTGTGAAATTTGAAATTTTGTCCAAAGGCTCATATTTTTTTAATAAAGAACTTACTTTTGTTATTGTGTAGGCTTGACCTAGCTCGTGCACATTTTGCACAATAGTCTGTATAGTAGAGGCAGGAATAAGCAGCTGACCTTGCAGTTTAAGGTAAAAGAGACACATGTTTCTAAGATAAGACTGACTATCGTTCTCTGGCATATCACTGGCAGGGTTTCCGCTACATGTAATTGATCGTGGCGCACCGCCACGGCAAAATAAAAGCCGCCACACCTTCAGAATGATGAATTTTTTTTTATTTTTTATTTTTTTTATGTTAAAACAATGTAAAGCAGGGTTTCCACTAGGGGTTGCACAGACTAGTCCCCTGCTCCACAATGACGTTTTCAGCTTGACGTCGACTAGTCGCTGATCATGTAACAGTAGGCTACAAGAGTAGCGGCTTGAAACAACAGCTGAGTGCGCTGAATGAAAAAAATACGAGCGCCGTCAAGCTGGATGGAACGAGCGCGTACCAGACAGGAAGTCGGGCACAGAAAAGGCGAGAGAATCCGGTCAATTTTCAAAATAAAATAAATGATGATTAAGTTTGCTGTCCGTCTATAAATATTTGTCAGTTGCGTCTGTACAGAAGATACACATCCATAGGCTACATACAGCGCTAGAGACAGACCTGTGTGTGTGTGGAAAACCGAGTAGCTACAGACGGGTCGATGTTTGACCGGCGTGGAGAGAGAGAGCAGGAGAAACTGCCGCTTCTGCGGGCAGTGTGTCCGGGCTGCCGGCAATTAAAAAAAAAAAAAAACTCCGCTCATATCGACAGCTTTACGTCGCGCACAACAACAACAGCAGCAACCAACCAGGAAAAACAAAAACTGTGAGTGAAACTGTGAGTGAGCAGGACTGTGATGGTGACGAGGCCTGTGTGTCGTTTTCCTCCCTAATTGTTTAATGAACAGTAGCTACAGTATTTTCTTTTGCACCTGTATATGTTACAAAAAAATAAACTGATTTAGACTTAGACTTTATTGTTGTCATTGCGCAAGCACAACGAAATTGGTCGCAATCCCAGGTGCAAAAATACAGCAGCAATAGACAATAAATTACAACAATAATTTAAAAACTCTATATAAATTTAGAAAAATGTATGCATATTTACAGTTTGTTGTTTATAAAGCTGCTGTTCTGTGGACTAATTTCTGTGCGTGAGCTGTCAGTCAGTGAATACAGATTGTTGCAGAGCATTTCCCTCCTCCTGGGATTTTAGTTATGATGGGAAAAATATGAATGATGTCATCAGCGACTAGTCGACGATCCGGTCTCGCGCGCAACCCCCCCCCCGTCGATCAGACCACCCTCGCCGCCACTCTTTAAAAAAATCCTGGAGGAAACACTGACTGGCATGCACAACAACAACCGACACTCCCTGTCTGGAATGTTCAACAGTATATGGCATAAAACAATTGGGAGCATTTTTACCTCCAGAAGATTAGGCTCTTTAAATCTGGACATTTTTGTCTCAAATTTTAAGTGCTTGCACAACAACCCAATTCACAACAAGAACCCACACTCTCCCTGGTGTTCCACAGTATGGCATGAAACTTATCTCCATGGAAACAATCAGGTGATGCCAACAGGCCAACTTACAGGTCTGGTGAGGTGAGCCCCCTCACAGTAAGAATGTTAATGTTTTTTTTTTGCAATAAAACAGTTCTAATTGAATAAATGCAAGATAGATAAGTTTTATACCATAGTGTGGAACATTCCTGCAAAGAAAGAACATCTTCATGAAACAAGCAGGTGGCCAGAAAAAGTTACATAGTGCACCATTAAGACCTGGAGATGATTACAACAATACACATGGGTTTAACAAAGCCTACCTCTTCTCAAACAAATAGCCACAGTCCACAGAAAGAGTCCACATTTAGGCTCAACGCCACTCGTGATCGGAGAGTTCCTGTATCAGGGTGAGGACTCGTGGGTTCACGTTGAGAGCACGCTTGGAGTTTTTATTCTCTACTTTGGTTCCTTTTTCTGGATTTATGGAGAAAAAACACCTGTAGAATAAAAGCATAGTAAAGCATATTAAGCATTTTCTTCTTGTAATTCCTTGCACAAAATCAAAGTCTTTTGCTCTGAGAAGACTGCTTGTCTCACTGTTCGTACTTTTTTCCATGATTACTTTGATAGTTTGAGAGCTAAAATATGCTTGCTCTGCGTGTATGTTCGTGTGAGCTGTGCGACGCCATAAAGGACAATGTGAAAAGTTGAGGTGGGCGCTACTCAGTAATATTGACAAGTAAAAACAACCAATCATGTATAAAAAAAACCTTTCCAGACTTTGGATTTTGATTGGATAGGTTTTAGTAATGTAATGTAATGTTAAAAGGCATATTTCGTCTGGTTAAGTTTCATAACTACAACACCAAAGGGTTACGACCAGGACCTCAGAGCCAGACTCCAGGTCCCAGAGTCCCAGGTCAGAGAAATGAGTAAGCCATGTTTACTCACCGCTGAAGAAACTCCAGAGTTGAAGCCAGCTCAGATGGATAATGGATATTGAAACAGTAGTAGCTCCCAAACATGAGGCACAATGCAGGGATGAAGGAGGAGATGTTTGTGTTGGTAAGGTTCTGATCCAGACTCAGCATGTACCTTGTTGAGGAATAGCAGGACTGTCCTATTAACAAAATATTTAACAGGTTATATTAATAAGCGCTGCACTCACATGACAAAATCTATAAACAGTGCAATAAAAAAAAGAGAGATATGAAAACAGACTTACCACAGACAATAACAGCGGGTGTCAGAGGCACTTGCTCCAGCTGGACCTCTTCTGCCAGACATGTATCTTCGACATGGAAGAACATGGACTCCTCCTTCTCATCGAAGTAGCTGAGCAGAAGCAGGAGCATCTCTATCACATCATCTGAACAGCCACTCCGCGGTCCCCGCATCCTCTGAAGCCTTGCATAATTCTGAAGGAACTTCTTGTTCTTGTTGACACAAACTGTGGTCAAGTAGTCGTGAAGCCTTTTTCCCTTCAAATCCAAATTTCGTGTGAATGTCTCTTTGAGGTCAATCCCAGTGAGTTCCATGAAGTGTACTGACATGCCAAGTTCATCAAACAAAAACGGCCACTCCTCTCTCAGGCATTTGATACTTTTTCCCTGGTTGACATGCTGACGCTGTGTGTAAAAAGTCGACTTCATTAGACATTTTACCTCCTCTGGATTGGCATCAGAGTTTTGGAACATCATCTTGAGTTTTTCCATCTTTTGCTGCTGGCTTTCTTGAGTTTCTTCAAGTGGCAGAAATTTCACATTCCATTTAATGCATCCGTAAGTGTCCTGCATTGCTGCTCTCTCTTCTATTGGGATCTCGTCTGTGTGGTCTGAGTCATTCTGATGTTTTCTTTTTCTTATTTTGGGGGTCGAAGTGCGCCTCACATTTTCAATTCTGTTTTGCAATTGTTTTACGAGGGAATGGTAACCTGCTCCAACAACATCACCCTCTATTACATCTTGCAGAGATTTGGGAAATTTTGCCACCATTTTTTTTGCAACATCAGTGGAATGCTTTTTACCTACATGAGGGCATTTTTCCATCATCTCAGTCACAACAATACGGACCATTTGCCTCCTCAGTTTTGGGCCTGGCCTTTTCCCCCTCTCCAAAGAATGCATCACTTCCTCAGGAAATTTACTCCATGGAATTTCAAAGTTGTCTTCCCACTGTGTGTCAAGTCCTGGGCTGCTGGAGGAGGTTGACGGTGAACTTCGGGGTGAAACAGAGAGCGATGACAGCGACTGGATAGGTGAGGCTTCCACAGAGCTGTTCTCTGGAGTTTGGTCTTTAAATGACAAAAAAAACAACAACAACAACAAAACAAAAACATTATGATTCACAGTACAATATATTCCATTGTCTGCTTTTGATTTTAAATAGTTGTGTGTTGTGTGGTGTTTGTACTTACATTTCCGTTTCCAAACGGAAAGAAGCTTTCTGGCTTGGATAGGTCTTAGTGCTGTCATCAAATCAGTCTCTGTTACAAAGCGTAGATCATCATACGTCTCGACTCCAATAGACTGCAAGTGCTCTTCCAGGATGTTTTTGTTTACTGCTTGAAGTTCTGGTAGGACTTCTGTGATGGCGACATCTAGGAAGGTTTGCTCCGAGTCACTCATACTTGCACTGAAGAAGAAATGCCACCTTCAAACAGAACAGAAAAAAATATAGTATATAGTCAGTACATACACTTAACACTTAACAGAGCAGGGAGATGCATCAGCTAACACTATTTGCAGTGAGAAGTAAGTGAGCTTTGATTGGACTTTATTTTTCCACAATACTGTGTTTTAGTGGTATGACTTGGTATCCATCAAGAATGTATGATACCAGAGGATAGAAATCGGGCAGGTCATTAATGTTGATACACTGTAACCCAAGACTGTCCTTTGTCACAGAGTACAGATGGTATTCTGAGAGGAAGATACCTTTGTGGATATCCATCAAAACATACACAGATGTGTCATTTTTAATCAAGATGAGTAGAAGTTCACCAAACTCCATATACTCATTATTTCTGTACACAAGAAACTGTCCTTTTTTATATGCAGTGCCCTTGTACTGAATGTCTGTGGTAACTGTAGTGTTACTTTCTGAAAAGGCTAACTCCCTGACTGCATGTTTAATAGTGTCACTGTAGAGGCTGGGATAAAACGCACAGCTGTCCTTCACTTGCAGTAGTTTACTGCATTCTTGCCCAGCTAAAAGATATGCCTGATACATCTGATGACGCTCTGACAAAGTTTGACAAATGTTTTTGAAGTTTTTGAGGTGTCTTGCACATCTTTTAAAATAACTGTGCTTGCTCTCGAACCTAAGCGTCCATAACCTAATCAATGGACCAAATTTCAAGAACAGTGCTGGGTAGTGGCGCAAATAGTGGTGCTTGGGTTTTAGTTGAATTTCAGGAAACAACATCTTTCTCAACTCCAAATATTCCTGGATCAAAGTGTCAAGATATGCTATCTGGGACAAGGAAATGTTCTGAGCACAAATAAGATCCATAATGTCTTTTAGCTGGAGAGCTAACTGCCATACTTCATCCTCATGGTTTTGCACTTTGTCACCAATCAAAACTGGTAGCAATCTCAAAAGGTTCCAGTTTTGAATGGCTTGCCCTGATAACTTGGCTCTGTCAGGGTTCACAGCACATGGTTTTGTCTGTGCTTCGGATCCTTTATACTTAAACTGTTTGATGCGCCTGTTTAAGAGTGAGTATGTGAACCATTTTTTCTTTTTTATAATGTTTTTCAGGTACAGTGCTAGATCATATGACAAGACTCCCTCAAAAAGGTCATGACCTAAGCAAGGCGGGAGACCAGGCTGGGAAACGTGAAAAGACTCAAGGGTATTAAAGACAGAGTTTACCTTTATTCCTCTGACGATTTGGAGGTTTTCAGCCTGGAGATCAGCAACAGCCGCGTCATACCTCTCTGGGGTGCGTGGAGGACCACAGGCATTCGGATCAGCCTCAAAGTCACTTCTTGTTATTTCACAGTACCTGCAAAAATATTTAGAACAGCTGAAATTCTCGGTAAACCCACCTATGCAGTGAGAACCCAAGTTATCCCCAGCAATGCAATAAAGACCAGCTTTCACTGTTTCTCCATCTAGATTTATTCCATCTGTCTCCAAGGATTTCAGATCTGCCAACAACTCTGAGAAAACTTTTGCTATTCCGAAATGCTTCAGGTCATTCTCAATACACAACAAGACTAACAACATATTATCAGTGTTTGAACGCAAATGAATGGGTAAATTTGCCACTGAAAGATAGACTGCAAGAACTTTGTGTGTCTTTTTAGCAGAACCGAGGGGATTCACAATTTCAAATGAATCTTGGTACAAAATCAGTTTGAGGCTTTCAGGGTTTTCATTAAAGAACTTGTGAAATTTGAAATTTTTTCCATCATATAAATCCCTAAAAACCTCTCCATCCAGATCTCTAAACTGTTGTGACTGTGCATTCCTCCCTAAATGTGACTGTAAAAAGCTCTTCAGAGTTTCGGCCACTGGTATGTAGTAGGCATATTTTTGTGTCATGTTTTCATCCATTCCCAATGCCACTTTTTGGGGTTCTGTGTATTTAAACATTTTTGTGAATGTCCGATTTCTAGAGTATGTTGTTCTTAATGGTCCCTGATGACAGGCAGAGAACAAATCTGACTCTTTAATGCAGTCACAGATTTTAGTGACTGCTTCATCTGATAGGCTCAAATCATTTTTTAATAAAGAACTTACTTTTGTTATTGTGTAGGCTTGACCTAACTCATGCACATTTTGCATTTCCTCAACAATAGTCTGTATAGTAGAGGCAGGAATAAGCAGCTGACCTTGCAGTTTAAGGTAAAAGAGACACATGTTTCTAAGATAAGACTGACTATCGTTCTCTGGCATATCACTAGCTGCACTAGTTGTTGGCATGGCTTCATGTGTGTTTTCTGAATCATCTGTAGTGTCAATGACATCTGGGGGATGAGGGCGAGTTTCTCTGTACACGTCATCAATACTTTCAGGGGAGCATGCTTTATGCTTCCTACACATGTGAGAAGTAAATGATGATTTTTTTGTAAACAACTGCTTACAACCACTTACAGGACAGGACACAGACCTGCCCTCTCCAATATGATCATTTAAGTGAGACACTAGCTCTCTCACTGTGTGAAAATGGCAGGCACATAAGGAAACTGCACATTTTAAATCTGCAACAACAGCTTTAGCAGCTTGTGGTGCAGGTGCATTGTGCACACGATAAAAATGGCCCTTAAATGCTGAGTAAGTGGTAAATGTTTTACTACAGTTGGCGCCAACACATTTGAAAAGACAACGTGGCTCATTCCTATGCACTCTGCAATGTAGTACATAGCCCTTTAATGTATTCAATTTCTTTTTACAAAAGATGCAGGTGATCATTTTTAAGATTTTAAGTGTTTGCCTGTGCTTTTCCGCTTAACTAAGTTATCACGAATTGATCTAGCTAGCAGGTACTGGTCTTAACTTGTGCTAGCTTAACATACACCATGTGTATAAACACATTTCCCTTTGGTCTCGAAAAAAAGTAGGCAAAGCTTACCGTGCAAACTTTCGATTTTCCGATTAAACAGCAGCAGATCCTCCACAAAACTTGTGTTAAAATCCTAGATTCGTCCTAAAAACTTTTAAAATGACAGTGGTCCGAGGATTTCTGCTCCGCTCCGCTCCTGTGCTCTGTCCAGCAAGTGCCGCTGCAGCTCTGGCTCGCTCGTTAGTGACGTCAGCTGCAGCCGTTAACGAGGAGCTTCTCCCGCTCCTTCCGCCCTCACGTCACTATCCAATCAGAGACGAGCTTCAGCTGCGCACTTTTCGAGAGCACTTTTTGAAATTCAAAATTAGGCGGACTGTACAATGAGAAAGAAGTAGCCTACAACTACAAGTCTGCGGTTAGAGGAGGTTGTTTAGCCTGTGGTAATGACACAATGCTTAAATTATTAATATTATTTTATCAATCATATTTATCAATAGCTGTAAGGTGAGGAGGGAAACAAAAAATCTTCCAAACAAATTATTATAATTGTAGCCTATATTTTTGTTTATGAATAGGCCTATAGGGAACCTCTCAGGTTCACAATGATTTTTTTTTTGGTGTGAAAACATTTTTATTACCTAAATTTGCATTGTTTCATCAATCATGTTAAAAGTACAGCATACACTTGTAAAGTGACTTACACTTTTTTTTTGTATTTTTCAAAACAAACTGACTAAAACTATAGTTTTTACAATATTTGCATGTCAAATTAACAAAATTGTTTTGTTATGAGTATTACAATATTTCTCAGTTTTTGTTACCAATATTTGTAGTTTTCACAACTAAATTTGATTCTAATCACATGTTGTTGTTGCAAATATAACAAAAACATTCTGTTTAATAGTTTATAAAAGTTCACTGTAATTTAAACAAAAAATATATGTTTTTGCGTTTACAATACTTTTCTGTAGTGATTTTACATAGTTTTTATGTAAATTTCACAGTCATTTCTTACAGTGTACATCTGGTTCACACTCAAAGGGCTTCTCACCACTTCCGAAGCGCGCGCACACACACACACACACATACAGTACACACACATACGCCGGTCCACATCAGACGGCAAAATCAAATCGAGTGCACACGACTGCGCAGAAACTTGAACGCGCATTCATGAACATGTAGTACGTACCAACGCACTCATCCGAACACAAGGATGCCTTCACGACGGTTCGTCATGTCAGACTTTTCGTCACAGCCCCTGCACACAAGCGCGAAGAGCTTCAAACCGTAAAAAAGGCTGATATTATGTATTTTTCCTGTCACACTCCCAGAGAGACCTGCCCGGACAGAGAGATGATCGCCATGCCTGAGATTTGCTGCTAATTATTTTATGCCACTGTTTGAACTGTCTGTTGAAATCCAATTATCAGGAAGTCTGTGTAGCTTACAAGATTGGGGCGGCGACGAGGGGAGGGGAGGAGGGGAGGATTGGGAGGGCTGAGACAGAGATAACGAGTCACTGGGAAACACACTGTCTGGCTGTGAGATATGAGGGAAAACCTTTATGAAGATGCTTAGAAACACTTGTTTACTCTGAATGTGGGCTACACTTCCTGAGCCTTTCACCAGCTTAAAGGGATAGTCCAACTGTTAAATATTCTTCTCTATTATGAGTTTGGATATTTACTATTTACATTTTGGGAAACACCGTTGCTTTCTGGCAGGAAGTTGTATGAGAAGATAAATACCACAATCACATTTGTAAGGTAAATATAAACGTAGGGCCTGCAGCTGGTTGGCTTTGCTTAGTATAAAAGCTGGAAACAAGAGGAAACATCTAGCCTGGCCAGACTGGAGCTTTATATTTACCTCACAAATGTGAGAGTGCTTCATATGAAGGAAACCAGGTGCAGGCCCTACGTTTACAAATGTGTTTAACAAACAAATTAGCATAAAGACTTCAAAATGGCCAGCTGGTCTTGGTGCAACATTGACAAAACTAGTGTACTAGCAGCTTTAAGGATCCTAAATTAGCATGTTATATGTAATTTATTGAATATATTTATCTTTTTACTAGATATGTGCTGTGAGTTTTAGATGTGCTTATAGTTGGATTTTGTTGGACAGAGCCAGGCCAGCCTTCCCCCTTGTTTCCATCTTTTATGCTAAGCTTTGCTAACCAGCTGCAGACTCAGACTCAGGCTTTTTATTTACCATACAGATGTGAGAGTGGTGTTAATAGCCCCTTTGCATATAAGCTTCTGCCAGAAACCAAACAAATATATTTCCCCCAAGTTTCAAACTTATCCATTTAAGAGCAATTATTGTATCTCATAATACAGTGTCAAAGTGAGGAGAGGCCTCTGGACATCTCCATTGTCGATTAAGAAATAAAATGATCGCAGTGTGTAATTTATAGTGTAAACTTTGCAGGCGGGGGTAAAGCACATAGCTGGTTTTAAATTGATCCCTCTGGTAGAAGGCTGACTGACTCATAATGACACTGCAGAAACAGCCTAAAACTAACAATCAAGTGCACCTCAAATTAAACTACGCCCCTCTGTGAAATGTCAATTTGTGCTGGCTGCCTTGTCTTGATTTATGGAGCGTGTGCACAGTGTGGGTGGCCCACTGCATGCTCTGTGTCTCACTCTCTCTCTCATGCACACACACACACACACCCTCAAATCAGTTGTCACGCCTGGACATTGCGCGCTGCTGGGGCACCAGCAGGTAGCCCCATATTCTCAGACAAATGGAGCCAGAGCAGGCACCAGATAAATAAGTAAATAAACCTTGGCCTTGAGCAGGTCTCATCAATTCTGATTGTCTCAAATGAGTGTGCCTGAGAATCAGTATTTGGTACCTAGGGAATCCCACACTGTCTCAGTATTAAACCCGCGGATCATGTCCAGACCGAAGCCAGACCGAGCGGTGGGTAATAAAGCTTGAAATAGCCAGGCCGCGCCATCAAACCTTTCCCAGCATCTCTCACTCTGTATCACTCTTTTCCTCAATCTCACCTGTTATCTAACTTTCCCTGCAGCATTTCATCCTCTCTGCATCACCCATGGCTGCTCTCTATCAGTATCTCACGCCCTCCTTATTTACACTTTAACAGCACTCTGGCTGTTTTGCTTCTTCTAACAGGAGACTGGAAACATCTGCAGACTTTCATGACTCATTAGCTATTCTAAGAGTGATTATTTAATAAGTGCAGAGCACGCTGAAGCTGCCGCCACCACCACCACCATCAGCATCCCCGCTTTCTATTCACCCTCCCTTTTCCCCCTGGCATTCCCTTTCTTGGTTGCTTTGAGCGTTTGATTTCCTCCTCTTTCATTCTCACACTTAGATTTTTCTTCTCATGGTTATCACAGCACAGTGTCTTTCTCCGTCACGCTGTTTCTTTCCTCACTGTCTAAACGTCCCCTCCGTCAGGATCAGGTTTTTTGTCCTCTCACCGCTGTACGTTCCAATTAGGGATGAACAGTGTCCTGGTTTCGTCACAGTCACCGTTGTCACATTCTGCCATGACGTAGATTTTTGGCTAACATCATTACCTCGATACACACACAAGTTTGGGTTTAACTACACGTAGTAGGTTCACTTCCCCCAACACTTCATGAATTGTGTCTTACTGACAGTTTATAGGCAACATACTCATTCAACTCAACGTAAGCTTAAAACAAAATGTCACTTGATAACGAGACATGTGGGGCAAAGTGGCTGCAGTTTTCTCAGTTGGATGCTGCAGTTACTCATCTCCAGCTGCACCAACTGGTTGTTCTGCTATTGAAAACATTTTGTTTGCATTTCTTTAAACCAATCGTAGTCGTCCTGGGTGGGGCTGAACCCAGGATGCGGTGACAGGTACCCTGCAAATTCGAGTCAGAGGCAAACATGTGTAGGTGGTATATGTGTGCGGTAAACACTGTCATTAAAACAGCTGAGTCCCTGTAAAGAAAATTTTCCATTTGCATCATGTAGGTTGCTAGCTTGGAGGTTGTTGTTGTTTCCCACAGAAAAGGGGATTTTTGAAAACAGTAAGAGGCAAGGGAAGCGTAAAGAGAGAAGAATGGTGCCTGGAATAGGCGCCCAATGGCAGGCTTATACTTACAGCCTACATCCAGTGAGTCAGACAACAATTTATTTGCTCGCCTCCTTTTAGCAATTCATTTTCTTTGAACATATGGGCATCAACACTATGATTTTAATTTCTAGTAAGAAAAAATAGAAAAAACTGTTGGTTATGTTTGCACTCAGTGTGTTATACAAAACAGAGTTAAAATATCACATTTGATGTGAAGGTTCTGTTTAAGTTCCAACAGTGTAGGATAATTTTGTCTAGTTTTCAATTCTGAACTGAAAATGTTGTTTATAGTAACATACTAACATGTGATGTAATACTGAGAATGACTAGTTATTTTTAAGCTTTACATTTACAACAACATAACATAACTGTCATTCAGAGTGGGAAAAAAAACTTTAAAGTAATAGAGCAATATGTGAAGAGAACTTTTTTTTCTCCTAAAGATTGTTTATTATTATTGCTCAGATCCATTTTTTTTAATTTTTTTTTTATTGTAAAGTAGTTCACTCACAGCTAAAACAAGAGCAGAGCTGTAACTCAAGAATCACATCACAATTATTAATTAACCTACATTTTGGGGCAGTTGCTCCTCCCAAAATGCATGTAGGACAGGTCTGAACTTCATTTTCATTCCTATTTTAAGGCAATAAACACATCACTTTCAACATTATCATGTTCTTGCTCTTAAATTGTCAGTAGAATAAAAATGGCAATATCATTTTTTAAATGTAGTGTCCCACTGTGATTTAATAGTTACTGTCCAAAAGAAAAGAATAGAGAAATAAATCAGTGAATTAAATAAAATATATAGAATCAAGGGTATTTAACCTTTAGTTCCAGTGCAGTTTTTCAAACACTATTTTCTCCAGTTTCTTGAAATTCCACTCCCTTATATCCACCATTTGGTAGCTTTTTTTGCATTTTGTGTTGAACTATTGTAAATGTCACGGCTCACTCACTAATCTCACAAATCAGTTACTAATCCCTCTGTCATTCTCCTGTCTGTTCAGCTGTCTGTCAGGAACCGTACTCATCTACTTCTCCCCTTTTGTTCCATTTACAGACTCAGATAACCTGCACTTCACCTTTATACTGCTAAAATCCTCCAGTCACAACTTGGTGCATATGCTGTCACACATATCCCATGAATAATGGGATCAAGCCAATATGAATAGTGTAGAGTAGAGGGGACCTAGGAGACCTGAAAACAGCGATGTAAATTATGTGGTTATACTGTCGACATAATCGTTTTATATCATTTTGAATGAAAATCTGAATGAAACTTAATTTTAACATCTGTCAAGCCTTCATATTACCTATTTAGAATTAATCTCACACTTCTCAATTGTTTCTGCGTTGAGAGGAAAAAGTTTAGATTAGTTGAATGCTAGTGTGCCACTATAATGAATGAGTATTTTCATCCGACTGTCAGAGACACATTAATTTTTCAGACGTGGTGGGTATATTCTTAAACATACATTCTTACATTTTTTATGCCTCTACAGTTTGCTGTCTTCACTTTACTGTCTCCGTTTCAATCTACCGTAGTACATAATTGTTTTTATGATGTACATAGCTGGAGCTCAACAGATGGCTGAGCTTACTGTCAACACTTTGGTCCAAGCCGTGAACAGTCATGATCCCCAGATGGTGAACCCCTCTGGTTTTTGAACCCTTGACTTCCTCAGTGCAAACATTAGGTTTAGGTTGTTTAAGACAGAAATATCTCAAAACAGATGAAGTAGTGCTGGGCTGTGAACACATTTTCATGTCAGGGCTAAACTTACAGTATACATCCAGTCATAGTGACACACACTGGACCAAATAACATTTTTTCCCCTGAAACACAATCAGTGGAAATTAAGTGGCTATAAAACTAGGAATGTATTTTTTTCTCTCCATTTGCTCTAATAACATAGTTTAGAGGAGCTAAAGGAGCCAGCTAGCCAGAGGCTTGGCTTGGCCAGTAGCTCAATCTGTGCGGCCAAAACCACAGCGGTGTGGAAATATGGTGGACAGGTTGCAGTGTATGTGTCAAGTGTGAACTATCAAGGGATAATGAGTGGATGCTGAAACATAATGACTTTGTAATGTAATTATTTTGTTTATGATACTTGCAAAATGAATGACATTCAGTCTCAGTTGGGCTTTGTGATTAATGCTAATTAGCAAAAGTTACCGTGCCAATTTAGTAAACCATGAAGCCTCTGTTTTCTCTTTACTGCCTTTATTTTAAACCAACATTTTAACCAAACATGTTATTTTTTCCAACGACAAACATACATATTTTGTGGCTACCCTGGAGCCAGTGTGAAAGCCGTTAGCTGTCAGTCAGCCAGCAGCTGTTACACTGAAGCTAACAGGACACAGTCCAGTCCGTCTGACTGGCTGCATCTCATGTGGCCAGAGCACTGGATGAGACTTAACACATATACACAGATACCCTCGGTGTGAACACGATGCAAATAAACCATCTGTCTGTGTGCATCCTGGTGATTTGATGATTTGGTTGTGTGTGTGTACACATTCGTGTGTGTCGTCTTATGTAGGTGCCTCAGATGGATGTCTGTATCTGGCAGCCAGTGACACTGTGATAGTGATGAGATGCAGACTGATTTAACTGTCCATCAAAGCAGCAGATTCCCCCCCTACCACTGGACCCTTATGTGTCTCTGTGTGTGTTTGCATGTGTTTGTTAAGGACATAGAAGGCATGGATGCATGCCTCTCAGTGTGTAGCCTGTTTATGAGATGAATTAAAAAACATACACATGGATTGGATGGAATTGGGAACTTGACTAGCAGAAATATTGGATGGGAGAGTTAAAACACACACACACACTGGGATGATAATCAATAAATCAATTAATCGCACGATGAATGAAAATGAACTCTGTTTTCCTCATTTCTCGCCTCCAAACAGGCTGGATGACAAGAGGCTTCACTCTGTGCATCGGTCTCAGCACCTGGGCCGTTTGTTCCACAACAGAATGAACGGAGTGAACCCTCTTGCCAGTCATCCCAGTGTTTCCCATTAATTAAAGAGACTGTGGCGGCCCGCCACAGTGTCGTTAGGGCCCGCCACAGTCTCTCACAGAAAAAAAAAAAAAAAAAAATATTTTTTTTTTTTTCAAATTTTTTTTTTTCTCACGTGTGTCTACGTGCGGTGCACCCGCACGCACGCGAGCGAGGCGGCAGTTTGAGGGGCTGACTGGCGGAGATGAGAGCTGGTGAAACGCTAGCATGGTTATTTAAAACACCAACTCTGATCTCTGATCTCTGCCTGCACATAGATACACAGACAGGGGCGCACGCTAAATGTTGACAATAATATTGTTTATCTGCAATAATTTGTGGGACAATATATCGTCCAGCAAAATTTGTTATCGTCACAGGCCTACTTGGTGTCATGTAGGGGGATCTCCGAATACATATCTCCAAGTTTTCGTCCATCTCCCTCACCCCTTTTCTTTTGACCCCTCACCCCTCTTCCCTCCTGCCTCCTTTGCCAGGCTGCTTCTCAACTTCCTTGGGAAAAAACAGGAGAAGATTAGATGAGTTCCCTAAACGACAGGCAGCCTCATCCCTCTGTTAATTAGTCTGGTCTCTCAGTGTGACTGGATGTCATGACAAGGGAGGTGGAGGAATGAGGAGAGGGAGGGGACATGGCAGGAAGAGGATGGAGTATTCGCTGTTTTTAGCTCATGCATTATATATTCCCATTAGATGGCTTTGTGACTTGACGTGCATAGCAGAAATGGCTGTCATAGATGTTACCCTTCTTGTCAGGGTTTATCGGTCCATCATCATGAATCATCTTGCACATGGATGAAAATGTAATTCAAGACTGCATTCATAAGATTCACATTTCTTCAAAATGTGAATCTTAGTTTAATGTGAATCCACTTGTGAATGTGAAATTGGCTCTGCACATTTGTGCGTTGCTTCTTGAAATTTAAGAAACTATTGATGAACTTGAGAACTGTGATGAGAAAAAACACTTGATCCACTTTAATCAAAAGTTTACATACAAACATTCATTGCAGACAGTGGTTTATTTTGTATTTAGTTTCAACATCCAACCTCTAGACGGCAGTGCTTCGAAGAATCATCAGCCATTTGACTCTTCGACTTCGTAAACAACGTTAACTGAAACAGGAAATGGCGCAAGAGGTGTGTCAAGAGTGTGACTTCACCATTGGAAAATCTAGTTGTCCAACAATGTTACCACAGATGGCTCAATCTGAAAGAGTTAAACCAGCTCCTACAATTTATCTTGTAGGTTGCTTACTTGGAGGTTTCTCTACAGCTTGTTACAGTGAAGTGCAACATCCAGTGTCACTTTGGGATCCATTATAAAGAAGGCACTAAGGAGATGGACAAGGGCCATGCCATTTGCAAAATGTGCCTTACTGATGTTCAATACTCAGGGGACACAATGAATCTAAGAGAACACTTAGCCAGTCTGATGTACAGATAAAGGAACAGCATAGAGCTAAACAAGTGGATCCCTCTCAGCTCCCTCCGGAACAACACACTCACATACTGCAGTTAACATCGACCTCAACTCATGTACCCAAAATAACTCAACTTTATTTCATTTGCAAAGGGTCTTCAGCAGTTCCCCATTTAGGGTCTGTTTGGGCAGCCTGCCCGGGTTGATCAAATCACTCTGTTTTCAACACAGATAAATCTTATAGCCGTAGCTTTATGCCACTTTTTTCAGATTAATTAACTTTTAGCCCCCAGAGTTTGAATTGTGTTCACTGCAGCAACTGAGTGGTGACTAGCATCCCTGTTCACAGCCATCTAATTAGTATGTAAACTTGTAAAGGGTAGGCATCTATAAGCTAAATAGCTTCAGCCTACACCTTTTTGATCTATTTATGAACTATTTGAACGAATGATGGTATTATCGAAGGTTGACTGACTGTGATTGATGCTCAACTGTAAATAATTTTGTGTTAAAGATCGAATAAACTACTACTACTATTACTTTCTGTCTTACCTAAACGTAGTCTTCTTCTACCTGGTTCTAACTGCAGGTGCTGCCAGCCCCCCCTGGTCATAACGTGATGTAAACAAAAATAAATCTACATCGTAATTTTCTTGTTCAGATGGTCATGTACTGTAATCCTTCTTCTTAGCCATTGCTAATGCTAATCCACCGGTCAGTAGAACATATTTTCTCTTGTTTCATTAACGTTATAATTTTGGAGTTTCCATTGTGCTTTGCAGAGCGTACCAGTAACAACATGCTACAGCAACTCGATTGTTTAACCATTTTGAACCATTAACCAAAAAGTTACGTGAACCAATGAAATCCCATGTGAGCAACGCGGCTTTCCACGATACTGTCCCATGTCACTGTGCAGCAATGCTAACTGTCCTCCAGCTTTTTCTCATGGCTCATTCATGTGAAAGAAAACACGTAACATCATAATAACTCAGCCAGCATCAAGCTTAGAGGTACATTGCCAGAGGGGGGAGAGAGACTTTAAAGCAGTGCTAAAGAACTTTCAATATTGGTTGAGTTTGGCGGCGCCAGTGGCCCAAAACGGTAGTGTTTGCGGTAGTGTTTGCCTGAAGGGAGACTCCATCTCCCATGAGCACCAGCGCATAGCGCTTTAAAAATTCTTATCTCCCAGTGCATGGAAATTAACAGAAGACGTCCAAACTAAGTTTCTGTTACCAGCGGATCATTTCACAGTAAACACACATGCACAATCCGACGGGAACGTACCACATTGCCTGCTCCCTCCTCGTCGTGACTCGCAAAAGTGAAAGTGAAACTTAAGTGAGAGCTGGGTTCCTACCATGCTCCTCAAAGCTGCTTAGCGCCAGTGAAAGTGATACAGACCCCCTCAGGCCATGACAGAGGTGTCATTCAACTTGTTGTAAGTCGATGTACCATCACAAAAGTTATGAAAATATTATATGAAGGTTGAAAAGTTCCTTAGTGTTGGTTTAACGTTGCATTCATGATGATTGGATGCTGTTTTTACAGGATTGTCCCTCCCACAGGTGACTGACTTTTTTCATTTTTGTGAAGAAACATTTAATTAATTGGTTGCAATCGGAGTGTGAAGAGGATTTAAAACAGTTTTGTAAAAAAATCTCCAGAATAGGATCTTCAACCCTACCTTTAATTAGGGACTCCTGTGAATCACATCTACAAGAAATAGCCCTAGTTATATAGTTCAGTGACTATAAACGACACAAGTCTATGCATATTTAATTGAGATGTGCAGTTTTGCCTTAAAGGTTCGGTGTTTAATATGGGGGTAAAACCGTGATATCTAGCGTTCAGATTCTAGGTTGCAGCGCTCACTTACTCACTCGCACACACCTTAACACAACACAAACAATTAAAATCATTTGTGGATAATGGTACACATTTGTGGATTGCTTTATGTGGGTTACAAACAATAAAGCCCAATAAAAACCTCAATAGATAGTGTGGGTTCACTGACCGACTCCCAGGCCTTTGCCCCAGCATGATTCAGTGTCCCTGCACCACTGACTTTGATTAACTTTACAGCCTGCAGTCAACAGCCAGAATTTAGTGAATGCCATATGTCCCTGGATCCTGTCGACAGACAAAGATAGAAAGAGAGACATTAAAGCAAAGTGAGAGCGAGGATGGAAATACAGAGACGTACAGGCTGGAGTAGAGCGACAGAGGAAAGAAACAATGTTAGAGAAGAGAGAATAAGAGTGTGAGAGAGGACCAGAGAGGAAAAGCCTGGCAGCCGTCCCAGTGAAATATGTCGCGCTAGCAGTCCTGCTGCGATAAACTGATAAAATCCTTTCACCACGACCTATACAGCTGTATACAGAGTATATGGTAAAGACTGTGTGTGTGTATTGTCCCAGAAGAATGTGGCTCACACATACAGTAGGAGTGGTCAACAGGGTATAATAGCCAACCCATAAAGGCATAGAAATAAAAAAAAAGGATTATGTATCATTATCTTCACGCTTCCTTGTGTATAACACTGCCCATGAGTGTGTGTGTGTGTGTGTGTGTGTGTGTGTGTGTGTGTGTGTGTGTGTGTGTGTGTGTGTGTGTGTGTGTGTGAAATATATTGATGAAGAAACAACCATGACACAGACAGTAATATAGTGTGTCATCCAACTGTCAGGCCCCTGCTATCTGTCCAGCCTTAACACAGACGGGTGAATTAGATTTGACTATTTAGTTACAGTGTACTCCATCATTTTATTCAAGTGTATGGGATTTTTTTTTTTTTTTTACAGCGTCATTACATCACATCCTGCTTTGTTTTTGTTTATAAAAAACAACACTTGTTTAAAAGATAATAACTTTCATGATAATTTGACAGATATTAAGGGATAGTTTGGGTTTTTGACATGTGAGGTAGTCATGCATGGATGGTACATATTTAACCAGCAGTGATCAGTGAACCCTCAGTTAGGAGCGCTGACAGGGAGCAGCAGCAGTCTGCCAGAGCGTTGTGTTGCTGTGCACAGGACCGTGTGAAAAAATCGGGGTTTAGACACTTTTAAAAAAGCCCACCGAAACAATCCATTGTTTAAATATTTTAACGTTTGCTCCGAGAAGAATATTTTCAGCAGTTCAGCTTCCCCCTAACTTTCCTTTGGCGCCACATATTTCTAACCGCTGAACAACTTGCAAGTGCACCTACTGAGGTCAGCTGAGTTAATCAGAAAAAAAGAAATCTGATTTCTTCTTCAATTCTGATTGGCTGTCTGATTCGCTAAGCTGTGGTGTAATACAGTGCAGTACTATACCTGTGCTCCAGGTCGACTCCTGACAGGGAGTGTGCTGATTAGAATCTGCTGCAGGTAATGTGGCATCTACGCATGACTACCTCGCACAACACCACATCAAAAAAACCCAAACTACCTGTATTGTTTTTAAGGGTAACATTTCATTAAGAACAAAGTTGTTGATTTCAAACAAAAGTAGTCAAAAACATTCTCAGGCTCTGTGTTTTTAATGTTGCAAATCCAATAACTTGAAACGAGCAATCGGAGGATGTCACCTTTAACTCAAGAAGATTGTAATGAACACTTTTTGACTTGCTTTCTCACATTGAAGAATTTAATGACAGTTTATTAAAGACCACTCAAAACAACACATGAGGCAAAAAGCAACCTGTGTCCACATTTGTCCCTCATTCACACTCACATAAACGTAACAGTGAACACCAACGGTTTATGCCGCTTTGCGTTTTTATACTCTTGTGTACATGGTGTTGAAGCTGTTTTTTCCCTGTACCTTCATCTCAAGCCACATTTATATTCCAGGCGTAGACGAGCAGGCAGCCAAGGGGACCTTGATGTGCCCAGAACAAGTTTAACATTTGCCACTGTATAAAGTGGCTTTGCAGTCCAGCAAATGAGAAGTCTCAGACATTTGAAAATTGCCTGGCCACCCTTTCTGCACGTAAAAAGCTTTCTGTCACCTCATTTTTCAGGAGAATCTCTCTCTCCGTCCCTCCCTCTCTCCATCCCTGTACCTTTCCCCTTCTTCTCTCTGTTCTCTACACTGAATCTTATTCTTGTTTCCATATCTTTTCCTTCTCCCTCCCTCTCTCTCTCCCACTCCCTCCACTTCTCACTCTTGCTCCTTTTTATTCACATGTACCAGATGAGCTCGCCGTCTCAGGCCACAGAGAGCGAGGTAATATGTTTTTAATGAAACAAATGGCTGATATTCTGCTTCCAGCTGAACTCCTTAACAGGGTGCCTGCCTTTGTTGGCTGCTGGCTGGTGGGTAGCTGCATCGTATGAGTAATGGAGACCTGGGTGGCTTTCAGCTGTAAGTAATAGGTTTCTGTATAGTTCTGGGCAGCCCTGAAGCCTATTCCTACTCTGCACCATCAGGGTGCTCAGCAATGTCACCCCATCTTTGAGTGGTAGAGCCTGGGCAGTGTTGTGTGGTACACAGCCTCTCTCTCTCTCTCTCTCTCTCTCTCTCTCCCTCCCTTATCTCTCCTTTGACTTCTGAACCATCATGCTCATTTAAAATTGAAAAGTAAATAAACACGCACATCAAGCCGACCACAGGCACTTAATAAAAGCACCCACTGCACTGTGTGTGGGTTTGGATATGAGAACGCCGAGCGGTAAAACACTTCACTGTAATTGACAGCGCTTTTCAGCTCCATAGCGATAACGCTGGAACAAGCACAGTCTCATCCCTGCTTTTTTATTCCCTCTTCCTTCCTTTCATCCCTCCGTCCCTCCTTGGCCAGCTCCTGATTAACTGCAGCTTTTCATGTGAGCACAAGGAGCTCCTCATTTATGCACAGCAGGGCTTATTAATAGTAATCTGCACTTGGATATCACCTTTCAAAAATGACAATGGCAGAGCACTTTTTACATAACATAAAAATACACCGGTTGCAGTTGAATAAAGAAAAAGTCAACAATAAGGAAATAATGGCACCATGACGATGAAATAGAAGCAAAAATCGTATGCAATGAAATCAGTGTTAATGAGAGTGCCACCCCCTTTACGAAGCGCAGTCAAGTGTGTCTCGAGTTGAGCTGTACGCACAGATGTATGCACTAATGAGTTTACATCATGTGCACGCATGCATGTGTGTGTCTGAGTGTGTGTCCCGGCACTCACGGAAGCATCTGTCCGTGCCATTCACACTTCATTCCCACTCCAAACGCCCAGGTACATTTGCATTCCCATAGGTATTTTGTACATTGCATATTCAATGTTCATAATATTGCAGACTTCATTATAATGCAGAGCTGTTGCAAGTTCTCCTCCCTCATAACCTGCGTCTTTTTCTGCCTCTCCGGCAGTAAGGAAAATGTTATTGCCTCAGCGTGCACTTTGTGTGTGTGTTTGTGTGTGATGGAATGAAACTCTCTCTGGCTTGCTCTATGTGTCTAAGCCCATATGGTGGGCTCTGAATCGGATGGCAATTTCTTCTTTTTTTTGGGGGAGCCCTGCCATTTTCCCTCACACTGGTCTAGCGGCTCCCAATCCCTTCCAAGTGTATACATACAGCGACAGGCGTCAGGGGGAAATTTATGGCTGCATGAGATTCTGGTCCCTCCTCACCAACCCCATCAGCTCACCCCCCCCTCTTCCACTGCTTCTGTCTTTTATTGTCTTTCTCTGAGTATCTCTCGCCACCTGTTTCCTTTCCCCCTTTCACCACCTCTGTCTTTTCCATGTCCATCTCTCATCTCATCACTTCCCCCTCTTTCTCTCAGTGTGGATGGTAATTGAGCAGTTCAGTGAAATACCAGTGATTCATCTGAATTGTCTTCTGCACAGTGTGTTCTGTTCTGGCCCACAGCTTTTTTTTTTTTTTTGGTGGTGGTGGTGGTGTGGGGAGAGGGGGGTGAGTTGAGGTGTCCTGCTGTTCCAGTTGGAATATAGCCGCCCACTCAGCCATTGTTTTCATTTAGGTGCTTTTAAACTGTAACTCCAAAGTAACAAAAGAAACCACCCCGAGGATGCAGCATGGTGCAGGAGAGGTGCAGACGCAGAGCCAGCCCTGTTTGTGCTGAAAATGTGAAGCACTAAAGCCATTTATGTATGACACAGTGTGACAGGTTGCTAAAACCTCAGTAATATCCTCTTGGAAGGAGAACAGTCTTTTGTCACTCGAAGGGTTGCCTCATTTTTCACTCTAAGGGACTTAAGCACAAACACTGATGGGACTAACTCCCCCTGTGGAATCGGTACAGTACTATTGTGTGTATGCATGTGTGCTGCAGGAACAACAGCAGTGTGCGCCAATGAAGTGACAGACAGGCAGCGGGAGTGATTAATGAGTCCTCTTAATAAAGTACCATGGAGGGGGAGAGAGTGACAGAACAATTTGAGAGATGCAAAGAAAGGAAAGGAAAAGGGAGAACAAACACGTAAAAAATTACATGGATGGTGGCAGACATAGATTAGCAGGTAGATTTATCCAAATAAAGATTGGCAGAATAAGGTAGAAGGTGAGATTAAGATGGAACGACAGACTTCTCCAAGAAAGGCTTAGGTTGCCCCTGTAATGGTGTTTTACCAAGACAGAAAACAAAGTGCGACAGCTTGGGTCTGTATTTTTCTACAGTGTGTCTGTCTTTCTTGTCTGCCTGTCTGTCTGCGTCCTGCAGGTATGTCTGTTATATCTACAGTATCTGTGACAGGCTGGATAGGGAACAGTGCACTTGTCTGACATGTTGAGCTCTGGCTCGATCTTTGCAGCTGGTAGTACACACAGCAGAGTGTTCATGTATCAGTAGGAGATCCCTCATCTAGCTATGTGAGAGTTACGTACCGGTAGTTCATGAAACAGCACTAAAGGGTTGAAGCATGTGCCTCTGTTCAGAACCGCCTACCACGATTTCATTTCATTCCATTTATTTATTTATTGAGCAGGGACAGTGCACATCAATCAACATATACTGTATCAATGTAAATGTGCCAGAGTTAGCCACAGTGGCTAATTTTCATCTGTTGTCACTGAACTGCTCAATAAAGTGCAGTACAATAGTCTGTGTAAATACAATGCGGAAATATGTATATAAAAACAGTATGTGTGCATGTGTGTGTATGTGCATGGCCGTGTGTGTGCATGGAGGCAGCGCCAAGGATGAGATGGTATGACTACTGATTTGCTTTGAGCCATATCTTAAGTTTATGTTTAAAAATTAAGTAATTTGTGGTCTCTCTTAAATGAGTAAGTAAACTATTCCAATAGTGAGTGGCTCTAATTGAGAAGACTCAGTGAGTATGTACAGTACTGCACACCGCCTACTGAATGAATGATTAGATGTGCCATTACCCAACTGATTGTTCATCCTGAACTACAGCATGTTTCCCAAATTGCAGGGACAGGGACTCCTGAGATTTTGAGACAGGCTAAAGGCTCCTGTCATTTTTACTCATGAAGCTGTCACTATGTCACCTTATTAAGTTTGATTTTTTTTCCTGCAAAGTTTAGGGGAGAGCTGTTGCCTATGCTTATTGTGCCTCAACATCCTGAGTCCAGAGCAACATTTTATGTTCAAATATCCACGTGACCTCATGCATTATGTGTAATGTAAATTATTGCAGTTTGGTCACTCAGTTTCTTCTGTCTTGGAGCCTGTCATTGTCTGCAGAGATTTAATCAATGCATCAAGGGGCGGTTGAGTAAACTGATGTTTAATACTGGTAATCTAGTTCATATCAGGGCTTGTTTCTGCACACACAAAACCCATATACTTGGTAGTTGGAACACACCACAGGCTCATTTGGATGTCATGCTTAGTGTGAGTGTTATGTTAGTAGGCGGCCCCAAACACAGCCTGTGACAGTTGACAGTTTACTAATCCCCGACACTGTAGTGACTGTTGCTGCGTCTGTCAAATTTTCTCTCATACAGCACATACTGTACGCATTTTCCACTGATAACACAGGGGGAAATCTAGCCCTAAAACTCTTCATAATTAGGTCCCAAATTTAAAATATTTATAATATTCATCCTGCCTCTACTCTCACCAAGCCGTGGATGTGCAGGGCTTTATGCCTGAAGCTGACGTTTGACACTACAGATACAGTATGTAGGTGCTGCTTGAGCATGCGTAGGCCCACACACACATGTACAGTGTACATACTTATGAAACTTTGTCCTAGAGTTTCTGTTATTGCTAATGTGGACATTCAGGGAAGAGACATCATTGCATCACAAAGGGAACGAAGGGCACAGAACTAGCAACGCGGAGGACACAGCCTTAAAAACGAACCTGTGTTGTTCTCCTGTAGACATACTGAAATAAAATGAAGAATAATTCATTCAACTGTTGCGTCTTTGTGTTAGCGAAAGAAAATGCCATGTGATATTGAAGAGGTGGCAAAAGAAAACACTCAGTGGGGAAACAAAGGAGAAGCATCTTAAATGCGCTAGAGAGCTGATGGGAGGAGAAAATAAAAGGAAGAACATAATAGCATGGTCACAGTAAACATGGCTCTGACCCTGAGAGCACACACAAGGAGCTGCTATTTATGAACTGAAGAGTGGAAAAGGAGAGAAAGGTTATGAACCAGTTAGAAAAGCACGAAAGGAGAGAAAATCTAGTTTGGACCACAAAATCGAACTGTGGCTCGTTTCACTTAAATTAGAGTCTCTTACTTTTCACTTCGGTGTGGTTTGGACTGTAGAATAAGAAAAAGCCAAGGCAGCAGTCCACCAGTCTTCTTGTGTGCACACTTTTAATTGGTGATTTATGGTTATATAGTAAGTTGCAATACAACACCCAAGCAGTTATTTAGCTTCACCTTTAATAAAGCAGATTCTACTTTTTAGTGTGATAGTTTCTTGTGAGTCTTTTCTGCATCTCTTAACTAAATATGTTTTTGTGAATTTGATGGGGTGAATAATTTGTCAGAGGCCCAGTTCTATTGTCAAATACTCATGTTTGCCCCCCCCTTTTGTGACCAGCCACAAGCAACACATTAAAAGGCTTCAGCTACAAGGTTTTTACAAATCAACTATTTATTTCAAATTAGAAAAATATCCTAAATATAGCTACCCTGATGAAGGCCCTGTGGGCCGAAACATGTTTTTTTTTTTTGTTTGTTGAACTAGCCACTTAATAAAGGCTTTTTATATTTTTGTGTCAGCGAAGAGTTGCCTTGGATCCTGTTTTTTTCCTCTCAGTTTTTTTAATCCTAAATATAGACTTTGGTTGTGGTTTCATACCATGCAATTTATTTTGTAAAGACTTTTACTCAATATTTATTTAGTTATCTCAGGGCATGCTGAAATAATAGAGATAAGTGTTAAGTGGCAGTTGGCAGCCTCTCCAGTTGAATTACAGTGCTTGTAAGAAGATAGGTAAAACACACAAAATCACTAAAATTGCTCATTTGCAGAGTAAAGACTTCCATTATTCAGTATATACTATGATGATCACACTTAAAGGGCAATTTACCACCTGTTGCTGATAATAAAGTCAGGGAGAGTTTGAATTAATGTGTAGTCATGGGATTTTATCTGTTAATCTGCAGACTCTACAACAAAAACACAGACAGACCTTTTTGAATCAGCTCTGGCTCAGCAGAGGTGTTTGGTATGAGGTCAGTGTTTTTGTCCTTGGCTGCGCCTTTTGAGATTGACTCAGAGCGACCAGCGCTGCTGTAACTGACACTGGCTATCTGTGTCCAGCATCTCCACCACCAGCCACCAAATCATCCTCCTCCTCCTCCTCCTCCTCCTCCTCCTCCCCCAACTCCCCCGCCTCCCCCCCAAACTACTCACCTGCCCTCAGGCCCCACTTGGCCCGCCACGTCTCCAGAGATGCCACATTCATGATTTATACCCCGGTATTCTCAGGCTTCACGGCAGTGGCCGACCCACCTCATTTGATCACTGTCCCCTGGCTCTCGTGACGCACACACATTAATGTAGATAATAGTCAAATATAGCAAAAGGAATGCACAGAAATGAATTCAGGCTTGTTTCCAGTTCTTGTTTCCTTTCTTGCTTGGGGCTGCTGTGAGCACAGCTACACAGATAAAACTGAAGGGTTGCGAAGACATTTTGTCTGAGAAAACATTACAAAACATACACTGAGATAGTCACTTCAGGACGGCAGTAGCTACTGTATGTGTGAAACAACAACAAGATTCCCCAATTATTATTATTTCTTTTAATTAACCTATGCAGACATGCCATAGATGGCTAAAGCCAACCTGGCTCTCAGTGTTTAATGTGAGAGCGTTGATGTTGCTTTGATATTTTTCTGCCCAGCTGGGTTTTCAGCCTGCCGTGTGCAACAAGGGAACCCAGAGGTCCATCATGTTAGATTTGGCTCTAAAGCTGTTATCTGGCTGTTCTTATTGCCCGACCGCAACAGTATCTCTTCCCGTTGTGCAGTGTTGTTTTTCTGCACACAGCTGACTTTGTATTCTCTGTTAATCCCACATCACATGTCAAACAAACACACTTTTATTTAGATGATAAACAAGCTTTAGATTTTGTCTCATGTACTGTATTGATGGCAGCACCTGAATCTTTACAATGACAGTACTTCAAGGTTATTTAAACTTATTTTATCACTTGAATAACTTTGAGGCTGGGGGCTCAGCATTTAGCACTATTGGCTCCGCGTTAGCATAGATTTCAAGCCAGGTGGTTTTGGAGAGCACGAGTATAAAGTGAGCATCTGTGTCTATAAAACAGCCTGGGAAAGTTGCCATTCTAACGCAGTCGGTTTGGTTTTTCCTCTCCGCTCTCCCCCGAGCCTGCTGGAGTAGGTTTTTACTGCTCTGAGATCCCAAATAGAAATAAACTGGTAAGAACAATAGTTAAATGAAGCCATTTAAATTTCATTAGGCACAACAGTTGTCTGTGAAGTATTGAGAAGTGAAAAGATAATACCACATTTCTTTATTATACTTGAAAAAGATTAAACACAATGGTCACATCATGTCAGGTTTATTTGTATAGCTCTTAAAAGCCCCTCATCACAGCCTGAAAGGGCTTCAGAGGACTTCAGCACACCCACATTATGAGGGAATGACCTGACAACCCTCTATCTGAGGAAAAAGGGGGAAAAAAGGAATAACTACCAGTGACTCATCCAAGTGTGTAGTCTGTGTTAGAGGAACCTCACAAGGGCAATGAGCTGATTTCACTTTCCTTTGTGTACTCACACTCCCTCTCTCTCTCTTCATCTCTGTCTCCAGGTGCAGCAGGATGCAGGGCGTACTGCCTGTGTGTGGACTGCAGCCCCTGCTGGCCCTCCTTCTGCTTCAGACTGCATGCTGTGGTGAGTCCTCATTAAACTGGAGGCAGTCCCCGTCACCTGACCTCCAGTCTACTGTACATAACTCCAAATATTTCCACCAAACATTCCTAGAAGGTATCTCTAATATTTGGGAATGTCTGATGTGCAATTAATGGGTCAGAGTCGTGAAAATTAATCAGAGGTCTGTGGTGAAATTCTCAACTGTGCATCTTGTTCAACCCTCGTGCAAATGTAAGACTCCTTAGATCAGGGTGCCATACACATACATGTAGGTTGACCCTGCGCAGGTCATCGCTGTGAGTTTGGATCCCACTCCAAAATGATGCTCCCAGTGCAACTAATCTGCAATGAACCCCCTTAGTGTAGTGCACAGAGGGCAGAGAGGTTGGATGAGAGACAGAGTGACAAAGGTAATCAACTGTGTCGGCCCAATCAAAGATGAATTAAACTCACAGAGCCAAACAACAAGAAGTCACTGTCCCCTGCATGCTGAGCACTCAAAGTATGAAAACCTTTAAAAACAATCGAATTTGTTGTACATTAAAAAAAAGAAAAAAGAAAAAGTTATCTAATGAAGCAGCAAGTTCTCATGTTATACTTCATAACGAATGGTTAATCAACTTACCGAATCAATTTCTTGAATTGTAGCAGATCTACAAAAAGAAAATTCACGACCTAATGAGACAATCAAAATGAATTCTAATTGGTACATGGGGTATGAATCAGTGAGAGAGCCTTTGAAAAAAATCCTCGTGTTTTGTGTTTTTCTCTTCGCTTTTCTCACTTCAAACCAGTGAGAAAACATGTGAGAGAAACACAACTACAGAAATCAAGCTCAAAAACAACTTTGGCAGGAAACTGTGTCCTCATGTCGGAGCCCAGAACTTATAGCAAGGAGCTGAGAGAGGAGATATTTCAAGGCCTCTATATTAATGTTTTTTTTAGCTATTATATCACCATTATAATCCACTGTAGTAAACACAAGCAGCCCTCAGGGAGGGACCATGAGGGTAGCAAAATGAATGACTCACCTAATCTCCACAATGAATGGTCACAATTTGTGACGGTCCGTTGCATTCTGGGAATCAAGTGTGTGCTCTCTTACAGTATGGGACTTGGTCACACTGACATTTTCTCTGTCAGTTTTCCCATTATCCTCTGCAACAGTGTGCATACTGTATGTGGATCACTTGACAGACCTTCACAGCTTAGCTAGCAGCCCTATACTCCTCCTGTTTCATCTGCGTATAATTACCCCAACAGCACTTCTAAGAAGAGGCGAAAAGATGCCATGCGAATAAGAAAAACAAAGCCGAGATCTTGACGCTCGCATTCATCGGCTCAGCCATTTTGAGAGAGGGAAACGGTTTTGATATTTTGTTTAATCTCTGAGATATTTATTTCTAATATGTATTTGCAGGGCTCATTAGAATTCGCTTTGATACGTCGAAAAGCTGGAGTTTAGGATCTTAATCCTCTCATTATGTGTCAGCAAGTTATCCAAACTCTGGAGAGATTCATCTTTTTGCATTTGTTTGCATATCTGTGTTAGTGACTTTTTTAAACCCGTGACTTTACTTGGAGAAGGACAGTGTGACAGAGACACATGATGGGTTATTTTGAAGAGAAAGCCTCGCTGTCACACAGTTACTTTAGAACTTGTGTGTAACTCTGGATCATTTATGTATCTGTACATCTGTGGCGGCTCCACAGCCTCCCTATCTGCGTTTTTGGCAGTTTATTTTTTCAGTCTATTCCACACAGCTCTGCAACACAAACATTCACATCCCTCAGTCCGTCTTTGCCCTCTCTGTACTCTCCTTGTTCTCCCTCGCTGCGTATCTGCGGGTATCTGCATGTGTTTGTGCGTATGTAGGACAGACCGCACGCCCCCTCGTTGCTCTCGGTGGCCTCCCCGACCGTCTGCTCCTCTCTGTATTGTATTGTTTCTGCCTTCTGTGGAGGTGAAAAAAATAAAATAAATAAAAATCTACGGACTTGGCACCGGAGCCTTTCAGTGACTCAGGACTTGGATTCGCAGTCAGAGATGATGAAAATGCAGCCAACTGCTCTGTCTTTCTCTGTGTGGGTATATGTTTGTGTGGAAACCCTCAGGTTACATCTGCCAGGTAGTTTATGCAGCCAACTCGCAGAGCAGGGAGCACTGTAACACACACACACACACATACATAGAGCCTGGTGGTGGTGTGGCCATGGATCTGCATGACTTCCTGGCGTGGATGGCTCCCCAACGATGCTTTCCTCACCCTAACCCTCAGTGCCCAGACATATCTTATCTTAAAGTTGTTAGCTACAAGTTTAATTCCTCCCGGCCAGTAGATGTCGCACTCACACTCGCCCATTATTGCTCCAACCTTCAGGTACGCCTATTGGGAGCGGCTAGTAGCTAAAGCTAAGCTAACACTAATCGTATTTAAGGAGCAGCAGCTCCGGTGTTGACAGCGGACTGGAAACACATCTGAATCATTTCACACTAACTCACCTGCAGACGAACACGGCAAACCTGCAGCATCACACCTGCACCGGAAACATTACAGTACCGGCTGACCGTTACTTAGCATTAGCATTAGCATGATGCCATTTCTCCCTATCACGATCTGGCCCCTGAGCTCTGCCTCATGTGACATCAACATACTAATGCTGTTGGCACAGAGATCATTTCATGCCAACGTTGCCAACGTAACCAGATATATTTATATATTTTGGACCTGTCAAAATTTATAAAACAATTATTTCTATACTATCCCCAAAAAAATCTGTAAAAGTAATACTTTTATTTTGCACCCCTCTAGACGTTCTGTGGATGTATTATGAAAAATTAATCATTTTGATGAAAAGGTTGTAGCTATAACCTTTAACGAGTGTATGTTTGGCTGTGTGTGCATGCCTGAGTGAGTGAGTAGGTGCATGTACTTGCGAATCTGTGTGTGCTTGCTTGTGTGTGTGTGCGTGTACATGCGAATGTGTGTGTGTGTGTGTGTGTGTGTGTGTGTTGGGGGTGGGGGGGGTGGGGGTCAGGTCTTTTAACTTATAAAGCACTTTATACATATGTAAGATGCTATTATACAGTAAATAGATAAAGTTTGAAGTTTGGTAACACTATAACAGAGTACCGTATATGTCTTACAAATACACCCTCCCTGCCTCTGTTCTGGAGAGGTGACGTTTCTAAGAGGAATTAACATCCAACTGATGCTGCCCCATCCCCCTGAATTTCTTTTTTCTTTCTTTACAGCTGAGTGACTCTGGAAATTGTCAATGGGAGGTAGAGGACTACAGGGAGGGTTGGCACCAGAGCTCACCCCATGACACTTTGCTTGACAGCCCAGAGATTGGAAAAAAGGGTGGGATGGGGGAGGGGGGACAGATTAGGGTTGTGAGCCTTTTGCACACATGCGTATGTGCAGACGACTGGGCGAGCGTGCCTGCACTTTTGTACAGGCACTTCCTGCGTTGTGGTTATGAATCTAAAATGTTGGCCGCGTGCCGCAGGAGATAAATATATCATTATGCTTCAGAAGGTGCAGAATTAGTCACGGCAGCAACCTCTGGGGAGGTTCCTGTGAAGCCTGACATGGCCTGGTTTGGAGTCAGCTCAGACAGGGGGGGGGGGCTGCAGAGAGAAGGTTAATATTTGTCGCAAGGGGAGGAGGAGGAGGCAGTTTAGGGCAGAAGAGGTTTAAACGATGATTAGAGTGTACAGTAAGGGGTTGGGGGAATTGTATATCTGGGAAAATACACCTGTGCAGAAAATAAGAGGAAGGGGAAGCAGGAGTGACAAGGGGGGGGGGGGTAAAGTGCGAGGTAAAGTGCCAGTGTTCATTTTGGCACCTTATTTTGCTTTAGTTTTAGTCTAAAGAGAGCATTCTGTATGTGACTTTGTGCCAGGCAACACTTTGCTACCTGGCACAAAGTCAATTGAAAACCCTTGAGGATCCCAGAGGCTTCAGTTATAATTGTCTTTCTCACAGAAGCTCGTCCACTGCAGGTAATGACTTCAGGTGAATTTCCTGTCCCGCAGTGCTGCATCACTTCTTTCCCCTCTCTTTTTTGACAAATCAATGAGGAGCCTCCAGGCAAAATGTGTCCCTCATTTGCATGAAGTAAAAAAAAAAAATTAACTTTCAAATCCTTGTTTTCACTCCACTAGTCAAATAGAAAATGAACATGGGCAAACTTTGTGTTGCCTTGTGCCACATTCAGTGGGTCTTCACTGTAATTATGTGTACAGACACAACGCAGAGCGAATTGTAGAGGAGGTGCGATTGCACACAGAGTTAATTGAAAGACGTGATTAGATGCAAATTCATCCCAAATTGATTTAACTTGCATGCCAAACCATGCACAAATAAAAATGCTTGAGAAATTTGCACATACTATATCCTGGAGCTTTATGAATTGGCTTCACAGAGGTACAGAGGGAAAAGAGAATTGGAGTCTGCCACTCAGGCACACTCCCACAGACGCAGGCTGTGAAGAGCGCACGGCTAACGTCTGTACAGTTGGTACGTTACAGTGGCTGTTTAGGATGAGCAAACACAACAGTCGTTCAGTCAAATTTGTGCAAATAATGTGAGGCAATGCGTTACCGTCTTTATGTATGTGTTCAACACTTAAAAGTGGTGCTCTCACCTGTTGCAAGTAGGGCCTAGACAATTTGATTGGCTGATTTCTCAGACATATCGGTAGGTGTGTGTGTGTGTGTGTTGGCCGATAAGAAACAACGTTTTTGTGCCTTGAAACTACAAACTGTCTGGGTTTCATTTAGAAATGGCATCCTTGCATTGCATTGGCGTTGATGTTTATGTTCTCTCTTATTCATATAGGTTTGTCCCTCACAACACTGTAAGAATATACCAGGAAAAGAAAGTGTGTTATTACCGGTATTCATGACTGGCTTTTGCCTTTTTCAGTTTGAAGTTGAATCTTCCAAGAGTTTACTGCACTGCTTCAGTGAGGCCATTTTGAATCAAAAAAAGTTTTTTATTGTTAAACAGCGAAATGTTGTGCCTCCCATACAGACAGTATTTGTCTGTCAAATGTTCAAACTATATTTAAAGGACCATTGCTGAAAGATGTGTGAGTAATATTGGCTGATTAATCACTTACCAGATTTTTTTTTTTTTTAAGTATATATATTTTTTGGCTTTTTTGCCTTTATTTGATAGCACACAGTAGAGATAGACAGGAAAGGGGGAGGCAGAGAGAAGGGGAATGACATGCAGGAAAGGGTTGCCCAACGCGGGATTCGAACCGGGGCAGCCTGCGGTGAGAACTGTAGCATCTACTGTACATGGGAGCAGCTTTACCCACTGCGCCACGCACCGCCCCCTTACCAGATCTTTTACTACCTGATATCGGCCTTAAAATTCCCACATCAGTTGGGCCCTAGTTGCTAGGTTTATACAATACTTTGACTGTAATGATTCAGACAGACTTGGGCGCTGTGTGTCTGCTTTGTTACAATGCAACTGACTCGTCTCAGTAAATACAATTGTCAGCCCCAAACTCAGGGCCACTTAGTGACCGGTGCTCTTCTTCACATGCTATTATGCAGCACAATCATTCAGAGGCCGGATTTGTCTGTTCACTGTGTGACAAGAGACGAGCAGCCAGGTGTCCAATCACATCAACGCACTGATATTTATTCAGCCAACGTCCACAGGAAGAGTCTTATTACTGCAGCAGTTATTCCACTACCAATAGCCCATAAATATGAAATATATCTGAAAGTAACATTACATCCGCAGCAGCAACCTTTCATAACGTTACGTCATTGTTGTTTTGTTGACCATGGATACATTTATTGCTCATTGTCTTACTTTCCTGGACTGGTCATGTTTACTATCATAAGTGGCATAGAAACAAAGTGAAATGTAGTGGATTATGCAGATGCGTACGATACAACTATATTAACATAATTAGTGTACAGTGTTTTTCCCTTGCTCACTTCATTGCCTTGTTTGATTTTGTCTTATTTTTGTTATAGAACATGTTTAAAGAATATTTTTCACAGTAGGTTTCACAAACAAAACTTGCTTGGATAAAAGGGGAATAACACAGTGTGATAAAAACAACAAATCTTAGGAATGTAATGCTGGAACAATGAGGGGAGGAGACTTAGTTATAGAAGAAGCAGGGAGAATGTAAACAAGAGTGGGAGACAAAGTGAGGAAGAGACGGGGAGGTACGCAGAGGTGAGCACAATAGAAAACATCAGGGGGGTGAGGAGAGGAGGAGCACAGGGGAGGAAGGAAGAGTGAGGCAGGCGGGGGATGGAGGGATGTTTTTTTGGGGGGGAGAATATCTCATGTGAGAGAATGTCAGCATGGAGACATCTTTCTCAAACCCTGCATGATGTCTGCCAGACAGACCCGCTGTGCATAGAAGGGCAAAAGGAGTGTACAGTACATGCACACACACACACACACACACACACAGACACATGTGGTACTTCAGCGAGCAGTGTTTTGGTTTGGCCTGCACAGCTGAGTGTGTGTACTATAGGTTTTGCGTCTTTGCATATTCAAGAGTGTGTGCACTTTGTGTAGGAGAAGGGCATCTGCACTGCAGTGAAACACAGACCAATGATCAAACACAGTGCAAAAGAAGCAAGAAACTAACCCCCCCCCCCCATCCCACCCCACCCTCCACCTCATTCAATTTACATTATACAGTACATAGCCTCAGATCTGTTCTTTGAAGAGGCCACCCCCAAAGCACGTAGTTATACATGTATTTCTGTGTGCGTGTCCTGCCTGTCCACGTGTGTGTGTGTGTGTGTGTGTGTGTGTGTGTGTGTCTGCGCATGTGTGTGTGCTTTCCTGCCCTGATCAGACGCTCTTTCCCCCTTTTCCTTTCCATTTGTGGTATCCCTGTGTTGTTGCCATGGTTATCACTTTTTGGCTTAGTTGGGGTAGTCTCAGCATCTTTTCTCACTCTCCTCCTGAATGATTACTCATCATTATATAAGAGCAGCCAGCCACCATTCATGTCTTCATGTTGTTCTCTCCACGTCCCTTTGTTTTCTCCTTTGGTCTTTGTGCGTCTCCCAAGGTCTTGTTAGAAGGATTGATTTCTCAAAATCCCATCACAAAATAATAAAGATGGCAAGTAGTTTTGTCAGACCATCCACTCGCACAAAAATAAACCTACAACCCACAGCTGCTGTCCTTGTGATGTTTTATTCATATGAGAAGATAGAAATGATTCAGTTTCTTCCAAGTCATTCTAAAATGTTTATCTGAACTCTTTTTTCATCCCATGTTTATAGTTTTTCAACAGGCCCTTCATGTCATCTTTGATAAAAGACAAACTAACTTAGAAGCTGAGGTGCAGTATTTTGCTAAATTCCTGGAAAGCAGCGGTACTAACTACATTTATTTGTCCACATTTCAGTGGGAAATAGTGTGCCTTTTACTCCACAACATTTAGTTGACAGTACTGCTTACTTTGTGGGCTTAGATCATTACATGAGATTATTGTTAAACTGGTTAAATTGGTTAAATGTATATTTTCTATCAGTTTATCAGTTGAACAGTTCACAAAGTGGTTCAAATTGGCTCCACTTTAACTAGCTGCAACATTTACACTCCTCTTAAGATGTTGCATATTATATTCATAAATGTTTAGAAGGATATTGTGATATTGTGCAGAGTTTTCCTGCACGTTTGTGTTTAGTAGTAGTCTCCAAATACTGCTTCCAGCATTCCAGAGCTTTATAATAATTTGATACTAATTTGAAGGAAAATGGAGTCAGAGTGCTGTCTCACCTCTAATTAATTACAAGTATAACCTGGAGTATTTTAGTCACTGCACAACAGGGCAGCTGAACTTGAAAAGCAATCAAATACATGGAGAGAACATTTTCCAGCAAAATCACTACAGAATTGATATTCACTTTTGTTTCAACCATGCAGGTTATTCACTGATACATCTCCTAATCAAAAAGCACTTGAGTCAAAGTCCTAAACATGAACTAGAACATTGCCTCGATTTTCTCTACACTTGCATGTAGCCAATGGCACCAGAAACTTCCTGGCAGGTTACTGGGAAATTACAGACCTGTGAAAAAGATTACCATTAAGTTCTTCTACAAGTCTTTAAATGCATCACCCTTATAAATCTAACCCACATCCGTTATGGTCCACGTTAAAGTACACTCTTATAATTACAAAAACAAGTTGACCTGAGCCTGCTGCAGTACAGTTGTGTTGTATCAGCTGTCATTTCTTAACACAGTGATCAACTAGTAGCAGCAAGCCACTGTCAGACAGCTCATCTGTCATGATGTATGACCTACACACTCTTGTGCACAATCACGCACACACTTACACAAACACACAATCAGCTGACGTGCAGGCAGCAGGAGTGAAGCGGCGGCGGCGGCGACAGAAGAGGATGCACTCGATCAGTCCCAGTAGCCGGTGATGGGCAGGCTGACGGGTGGAAGAGAGAGAGAGAGAGAGAGAATAAGAAAGAAAGGGGAAAAACGAGGAATGATGTTCCCAATTGTGTTCCTATTACGGTGAAAATGCCATTACCGCCCACCCCGTGTCTGTGTGCAGCGCTGTGCCAGCCACATAAAGGCTCTCCGACTGTGTTTAATAATTCGAGAGCACCTATAAAGCAAAGACAGATGGGCCAACGGTGAAGATCACGCAGATGCCACTGTGAACCAGCAGAAAGAAAATAAGAAAATCTGAGCTCTATCTGCAAGCTGCTGGAGATGCAGCTTCCACAGGAGGGGGGGGCGGGAGCGTGTGTCCTCTCATGCCATGCCCTTCTCAACACTCCTTACTGACGGACAAAGACAAGGGATGAGGTCAATAAAAGACAGGCCTGTTAACATTTAACAAAGTCCAGTGGACTTGCTTGGACTTTACAATGTGATATTTTCCAGTGGGGAAGTTTTACTCAGCACATTTGCTCTTTTCCAGAATTTTTTTTTTTTGCACTTTCTTGCTGCATTGACTTTCACTTTCACAATCCCCTCCTTATAATCACCTGACATCCAGGTGAGCTTTGTTTAGAGAAGGATGACAAAAAAACAATATGATATCCAAACAAACGGCTGTCTTGTGGGGGCTATGCATGTGATAACATTTCCATCTAAATGCAGATTTGATATAGCGATGGCATTGGGGGCCCTCACTAGTTTGCATTCATTACCATGATGGAGGAGAGTGATGTTTTTTATTTGTTTTGTTTTTCTTGGTCTCCACAGAGTGTAAACCTGGCATCTCTAAAAGGGAATCCACAATTGATTTTATGTGATTTAGTTGTGTAAATTGCAGCACCAGGCGAGAACTACAGATAAACATTTGTCCAAATAAAGAGGACAGAAAGAGTGAAAGAACGAGGCAGCACGTGAACAAGACCGAGATTGTGAAGCTTCATTGGCTTCATTTGTGGCACTGTTTCGCTATTGGCTACATAAGTAGTGAAATGTTGTTAACCTAAATGCTGCTCATCCAGGTGGAACCGGGCTAGAAAATGGTGAGCAGATTAAACATTATTGATGCCTCTCAGCTGAAGAATAACTTTTGCTGTTTTGGTTTCGAGCAAGCTCAGGGCAAGTTGTTTGAGAAATTGCAGTTTGATTGTCTTCTAGGACTGCACTTTACTTATTGAGTGTGTGTGTTGTGTGTCAGGGAGGGGTGGAGGGTAAACAAAGATGAGTGTTACATCCTGGAGGGGGATAAAACAAAGAGAGTGACAGCAGGGAGTGGAGTCTGATAGCCTCTTGTGAAAGATGCTTGCTTTGAGTGAGTTTGTGTGTACGTGTGTGTGTGCAGGCGCGACCGTGTCACCGTGTCAGTCTTAACACACCTCCCTTCTGAAACACAACAGCACTCGTTTTTTTGTTTTTTTTACTTTTGCCATCACATCCTCTTGACACCTTTTCCACATCGCATCACTCCAATTTCACCGCTACACATGCATCCAGCTTTTTCCACTTTCCATTGTTTTGTTTATGCGTTTTCCCACGCTTGCCTCCCTCCACCATTCGCACTCCTGCACCATGTTATGCGGGAGTCAATAGTGCTTGTTCATCTTTTCCATGGCTTGTGTTTTTCCACCTGTCAGTGTGAGGAGAAAGTACACAGCCACTGCTATCAAGTAAAGCAAGTTTCGAGTGAACCACTTCCCTCTACATCTATACTCCCATCACAGAGCGCATGCTCACAGAGACCGCTTTATGGTGAACAGTGTTGTGTAACCTGCAAACACTGATTATTTATTAAAGGGATAGTTCACCCAAAATTCAAATTGCACTCATTATCTACTCACCCTCATGTCGTCTAAGGGCTGGGAGAAGTTTCAGAGTTATCCGTGGCTTCTCTGAGTTACAGGGGGTCTTGGCGTAGCACTGCATGTCCATATGACGGTTGCAAATGGATACCACTTTTCTTCGTAACAAAAAGACACACCAAATACCTCCATGCTGCTCGTATGTAATGTCCGTCTTGTATTGAAGCCCCAACATGCGAAATTGTTCCGGAAAAAATTAAATAAGTCTATATTTCAAGCTTGTTTGTAGCGGAAGCTCCTCTAATTGGACGGACCAGGAATTCATGTGATTCATTTTAACAAAATGAATCACGTACATCATTTGGATCCAGCGAGAAAAATGCTGAATCACATGAAGAGCAAACAATGTTTCACTTTTAACAAGTATCTGCGATAAACAAGATCATTTTAACCAGCAGAAACATCAGGGTAGTTATCGTTGGCGCCCCACACTGCTTTGCCTATTTATTCCTCAGTCACCTTCCCTCTTGTTCTCGTCTTATCCCCTCTGCCTTTGAACGCCTCATGCATTTTGTTTCACAGGTCACCACGCTCAACAGGCTGAGCTCCTCTTGAGTGCGAAACGAGAGGCCATTTCAGAGCACAGATCCTTTGGATCATGCAGCCATGCGAAGCAACACTGATGACTCGGCGAGGGAGTTAGACAAGTGGCATTCGTCTGCGATGATGTCAGAGGGAGAAGTGCAGAAGCGTGCATTTGTGTGTGTGTGTGTTTATGCGTCTGAAGGGTGGGGAAAATGGGATGGGAGGGTTGATGTTAAGCTATCAGGGAAGAGGCGCTCAGCCTCTTAGCTCGAGCAACTGCAACAGCACAACGGCTGCAGGAATGAGCAATGACAGCTATTCACACGTCTGTTCAGAGGCACATTAACCATCCGGGAAGGAATGAAAAATGAAGGCTTCAACGCTCTGTGTGTGTGTGGAGGGTGTGCATTCTGTGGGCCTCAACTAGCAAGTGTGAGATGAGGTGTTTTCACTTGTGAGTGCACCCACCCACCCACACACACACATACAGTAGCCCATACACCCCTGAAAAGACGAGGTAAGTCATTCAAAGTTGAATCATGACGTTGATGGTCGAGGGAAAACTCTGATCCTGAAGACAAAACAAACACACCGGGTATACTGTATCTTTGTATGTTGGCTGAAGATAAAACGAAAACAAGTTGTGAACACAAGGACGAGAGGAGGGACTGAGTCTGACAGCTGGCTGTTGGTCCCGCTGAGGGAGAAGACGAGGAGAGAAGAGAATGCCGGGAGATGGAGAGAAAACTGATACTGCAGAGGGACGGACAGAGAAGTTGAACGACACACTGGAAAACAAAAACATTGTTCCACCGATGTGCTGTTAAGTTACAGACAGGAGGGGCCCCTCCTGTAGTGTGCAGCACTTTAACATGCATCCAATCAAAGAGGAGTGGAGCGGGACACACAGAGAGCGCACAGTGGAAAGCGACACTAATGAAAAGAAATCAATAGGGTCACTTTCTCCAACGTTCAATCCCAGCGTCTCTTCCAGCCACCTTGACAGCGTCTCTATTGTTTGCTTCTTTTTTACAGCTCCACATTACATCTCCTCCACTTACAGCTATAGCTCCAACACAGCAACTGACATTAAGGTTAGCACGGCAAAGAGGTGGGAGGCTGATTGAGAATGGGGGCGCTGATGCAGGGCTTTGGGGCAAATTCGATTAGACATAGTACCGGTAAGTTGTTTTTGCCAGTGTTCACAGTAATAACAAGAACAGGACACTGACAAGTGAGTTAGAAAAGACTCAGATGGGGGCTTAGGCTTTTTACACCGTCTCACACTGAGCACTCTGGATCATCACAAACTGGTAGAGCACAGAGGTGATGACTTGTGTTGCTGTTTTGTCAGGGAATACACATTTCCCTCTGCAATGTAAATGAGCCACCACTGTCTTTTCAGGCAAGGTGACAATGGATTAGAGCATAATAAAAAACGATGATATGATTCTACGAGTGGGAAATTAATTTTACACTGAACCTGCACCACTCTCTGAATTTGCCATAACCATACCCTTTCCCAGTGATCGGTTGTTTTGATGAAAGTGTGGGGTTGGTGCGGCTTTAAGCTTCAAAGAGGTGGTTGATATTGATCTCATATTGCATATCCAGGTTTGATGTATGGCATGTGAAAGGACTTTTGATATTTTCCCCTCCTAAGTGTAGCCCTGCCTGCCACTGTTCAGGTAGCGCAGTAATGGTCTGCTGGATCAATGGCCAATAATCACGGTCACACTGGCCTCCATTCTTTCCCTTTTACTCCACAACCAGGAGGATCTGATGGAAGCTCTGTCGTTTAATAGATCTATTATTTATTGTTTTTTCAGTGTTTATTTATTTATTTATTTATTTATTTATTTATTTATTTATTTATTCATTCATTCATTCATTCATTTATCCTAATCCAAGAAGAAACAATCAACTCACAACGTCTTTTCAATGTAATGAGAAATAACGTCCTGTGGCTTCATTTAGAAGACAGTAATGATTCCTCTCCTCTCCTCTCCTCTCCTCTCCTCTCCTCTCTTCTTCCTCCTCCTCAGGTGTAACCAGTACAGATACTGTGGTGAATATGCGGAAAGTGACCCATCAGACTATAAGTGAGGAGATGTCCAAAACCGTTCTCCTCCCCTGCCTCTTCACCCTCCGCCCCGGTGCCAGTTCATCCCATGAGCCCCCCAGGATTAAATGGACCAAGGTCTGGGGCCAGAGAGGCTCAGACGGCCTGCAGAAGGAGCAGTCGGTTCTGGTGGCTAAAGACAATGTGGTCAAGGTATATACTTCAGGTTTAGAGCAACGCCTGTGAAATGTTTGGTCTCAACTGGAAAACGGAGTCAGGCTCTGTGGTGCGTTATAGTTTTTGCCTGCATTCATTTTAATCGTTCCCTTTTTATCCCTTGCTAACCTTCCTCTCTCAGGTGAAGAAGGCCTTCCAGGGTCGTGTGACACTGCCTGGTTACAACATCAACCGCTACAATGCCAGTCTGGCTCTGACTGGGCTTCGTTCCAGCGACTCTGGTCTGTACCGCTGTGAGGTTGTGGTTGGCATCAACGACGAGCAGGACACAGTTCCCCTGGAGGTCACAGGTGATTAACATGTAGACTCAGGAGTTGATTAGTTCAAAAATGTGTAATTAATATTTGTGTGTGTGTGTTTCACAATGCACATTGCTACCATCAATTGCTAGGTAACTAACTGCTAGAAGCTGCAGTTCTTGCTAACTTTACAGGAGTTATTGTTTAGTCTTATTACGTAATTTGAAAGCTAATGACACTAGTACGTAGGTAATTGATTGAGATAACACAGCATCAATTATGCCAACAGTAATTAAAGATTTTATGAAGTATTAAAGTTCAGGAGCAGTAATTAGCATCAAATAATTAAGTGATCGCAAAAGCTTAAACATCACAGACAGGGAGCGGGTGCATTTGAAAATAAATCAACCGAACTGTGTCCATGTACCAAAAGAGATATTGTTAAAATTAAAAACCAGACTAAAAATGTCATGAGTACTGAGGAGGCTTAAATAGGAAACACTCGTTTCAGTCTGTTAATTGAGTAATGGAAAATTTGATGGTTCCTTGGTGAGGCAGCTTTGAAAATAATAGCTGAGGAACATGATAAAGATTTGTTAAGACTTAATTCAAGTGAGTTCTATGTATTGATACTGATATTGAGACCACATTCAAAAACAATGAATATTGACCAAAGTGCCATCGTTAATTTTAAAGGTCCCATATTATGCTGTTTTTCAACTATTTCACATGGTTCTAAGTTGTCCAACCATATAGTATTCCTAGTGTATTGTCCCCAAATCAATCTGCAGCTCTACATCTCAGTAATCTAAAAGTGGCTCTCCAGAGCTCTCCTGCAAACGAGCCATTTCTGTGTCTGCACCTTGAAATGCAAATAAGATGTGTAAACCACGTCCACTCCACACCTGTCACGGGGAGAGGGTGTGGTTTTCACTACAGGTACATGTGCCAGTGTTGACATTGGGACAGGGGTCGGGCATTGATTTCCGAAAAAAAAAAAAAAAAATTGTGAGACTGGCATCTTGTCTGAAAAAATGTAAATGTTCCTTTTTTCTTTTTTTTCTTTTTTTTTTACTGTGGCAGAAGGAGAAACATGGAGAGACTCCTACTACCATCAGAAAGTTCTGTGTGAAACTGTCAAATAAAAAAAACAAGTGAAACTGAGGAGCGCAGCACAAACTGTGCACTGTTGTATGGACTGATGAGAATATTGACGTGGTTTTGCGCCGGGAGAGGATACTGTCGCTGTTACGGAAATGTTTCAGCGGGCGGAGCTCACATTTTTCCAGACTGGCCCAGGGGGAGTATAAGGAAGTACCGGGAGGTGGAGTCACTTGAGTTCAGCGCATCCTGACGTCAAGTCTGCCAGCACTTCCAATTCGCCCGTTTGGAGACACGATCTCAAAAAAGTGTAGAAATCAATTAAGGGAGTGAACAGACTTTTTTCACCTCCAGGCGTCATAGAAAGGCCACGGGAACACATAGGACCACTACAAAACCTGTAGAAAGTGGATTTTGCATAATATGGGCCCTTTAAGTACATCAAAGTTGCCATCTTGCCATAGATGTGTGTTTTTATCTGACATGAGCTATGAGCTGTGACGTGTGTTAATGTTAATAATACGGTTCTGACAGTCGCACAGTCAAACCACTATTAGAATAGATAGAGAGAAAGAGAGCGAGGAGTCTCATTTGCAATCATGGCTTTACTGATACACAGCGATCAGCCTCCATTTATGTCATTCTAGGTGTTGTATGTTTTTACCTACACAATTTACTGTCTGAGTGGATCAACTCTCCACTGTTTGAATGTGTATTCCTCCCATTTGCTCTCAAGGTCTGCCACTATGAATAATAATGACCTGTTTTCTATGTCAGGCTAATACAGCCATTACAGCCAGCGCTGTTTACAGGCTGTGTAGAATGTATGATGATGGGGAAAAGGTGAGGTAACTAGAACACATTAAACATCATTGACCTGGTGCCACTCGGGTGCTGTTCATGCACTGAAAACCTAATGAAACCAATAAGGTAGGAACCCAGAAGTGAGCGCTATTATCAAATAGTGTTACTTAGAGAGCTCTGTATGGCTCTTGGTGGCTCAACTAAATGGGCAACCCATTTACTACATTTTCTGTATCCAGGACACCCGTATTTGTGGAATTACCAGACTACCTGGAGGTGGTTCACTGTAGTAGAACCATAATTACTGTGTCAGAGTATTTTAGCTGCAGAGCTATCATCAGATTCTTTCCAGGTCACTCACTATTTTTAAGAATAAGCTATTATCATTATGACCACAGGGAATCGCACAAAATGCATTAGCCACTATGCTGTCTCTTCCCACAAATCCATGCAAATGTTGTGAACATCATCTCTAAAAGCCCAGTAGCCTTTCTCTTTTACCCACACACTGCACACTACCATGGCTGTGTGGCCCTCCACTGAGAGGAGCACAGATATCCTGCACTGCATCGCCTGCATATAGCCCGTATGTGAATATACTGTATGTAGAAGCATGCCTGTGTATTAGGGGGCAGCTTTGTGCGCATGTTGGTTAGGGCCACTGTGTCTGTATAATTTCAACAAGAATGCTATCACATTGTTCCCGAAAGCTCTTTACATTTAGTGAGCAAGACCCCTGTCACTACGCTTGGGAGACCCTGCATCCTCCTCCCCCTCTTGGACAATCGATTAACACACTATGAAAATCACTCCTTCAGAGAGAAACCAATTACGTAGCCGGCGAGGAGTAGCCATCTCCAGGGCTTAGTCTTAATTGGCAGTCACGCTACACGACAGACCACAGCCGTCTTCACACTAATTCTTCTGAGTGCTTAACGTATTAATTAGCAGGTATTGATACTGCTCAGCTATATCAATATCATATTAATCCACACTGCTCATAGACTCATTTGTGTGTGTCTAAGCCCCGGTGAGATGCCCTTCCTCTCCTGCCATCTGTGCTTTAATTTCTCCTGCGCCGCCTTCTTCTTACTCGCTCTTTGTTTTGTCTTCTTTTCTCCTGGCACATATTGACCGGTCAGTTGGCCGTCTCACCAATCAGAACATGGCGCCATTGATTGTGTGTGTCAGCTATTGTCTGTGGTAAGATGTGGCTACCCACCATTAACTGGTGTGAGACAATAGATAGTGTATCAGAAGTGGACATGGACAAAAGTTACTATGCAGCATCTGGGATGTATCATGGCGCTATATAGATGCATCCTCAAAGCTGGGACACTATAAAACTTGCAAAGAGCTCCAGTGCTGGTGGAGTCGACTTGTTTCTGCAACTTAACTGGAAGGATTGAAAACAATTCTTTAAAAAGACTGTTTAGAGAAAGTTTCTGCTAATTGGCTTTTTTGCTGAGAGTTGCATGAAAGGGTGAATACCATTCTCACCAGTAATTATGAAGCTACTGCTTATTATAGATTGTTGGGTTAGCAAGGTCAGGTCAACTCAAGGAGTGCAAACAGTGTGAACAAGCAAACCTGCATCTGTCTAAACTCTAAACTGCAACATTCACCTACCAGCACCTCTAAAACCACCGCTTGTTATCGTGAGACATTTTCGTAGTTTAAACAACAGAGGTACGACACGGTGCGTGGTGAGTTTTAGAGGTGTGATTTTGTTAATTTTGGACAGAACCAGGCTAGCTGTCCAGTGTTTATTCTAAGCTACGGTAAGTTTATTATACATGGATGTAGGGGTAACAAACTTTTCATCTAACTCTCAGCAAGAAAACAAACATATTCCCCTAAAATGCCATATTGTGTGTTTAAATAAATAAATGTAATTCATTATTCTAATACAGTATAGTAAGAAACAAGCAATAATACCATGAGCCAAGGGACAGCGACCGCTGAAAAGTGCTACAATGAGGGCATCATGCAGTCATAAATGGAGCCTCGCTGTTCTTCTCCCTGGAGACTGTGTGTGTGTGGATGAGGAAGCAGAGGGTAAAAATAGAGGGATGAAGTATTGGGTACGACCCTACATAGAATCTGACTGGGTTTCCCATACTGAGAGGAAACCCTATTGTCCCTGTAGTATACGTATCAGCCAGCAAGCCAGCATCTCTGTCTGGACAAGATCCCACAGCCACAAAGGAGCACAGATGGAAACTGAGAAATTAGGAGAAGAAGCAAAGAACAACACAGAGAGGATTTCTGCTCCACATTTCCATGGCACTAAAAATTGTGTGTGTGTGTGTGTGTGTGTCTGACAAACACACAATGCCCTGCTTGATTTCTGCACCCATTGGCCCGAAGTGCTACCGCTCAAACTGCTACACAGGCCTCCATCTCACAGGAATCTCTGTCACTCTCCCAGACAAAGCCAGTGAAGATAAAGGAGCCGTGTTAGTGGCCAGACGCCCACTGGCTCTTATGTCGCAGGATGCTCCTCAGGGAAACCGCACTGTGTGAATGACAGGCAGGGGTGGGAGGTGAGGGGACGTCAGATGGACACTTCTGAAGCTATTCCAGTCCCATTTAAGTGCAATATATATAATGCTCCTGTCACAGCTCCGGGAATTGTGTTTCACTCTTTTTCCAGGTTTTTCTTCTTTTTTTGGGGGGCTACTTCCACTTTTTTGAACCTCCCTTGTTTGTATTCCTGTCTACCTCTCTCCCTCTCATTCTGTCACCGTGCTTCACTACATGCATCTGCTTGAATAGTGCGTATATCTCTGTATTTATCTGCTTCCTTTGTCTTTCCATCATGAGCGCGGAGGCAGGCGGAATATGGCAGGATGACATTGTGTGTGTGTACTGTTAAAGCTGTAAAACAAACATCACCACTGTCTGTCATACACACGTATCCAAGGGCAACATGTCTTCTCTCCAATGATAAGCCAACCGACTCTCTGATGCAAATGAGACTCACACAACACAGGTTTCTGAACCTGAATGCTGTTGTTTCCTTCTGCACAGATGAAACAATGCCAGTACACGATGAGAATGTCTAGAGGGCTTTCTCTTTTATGCGTCTGTGAGCGTGTACATGTTCATGTTTTAATGGTTCAGGGTTGCGCTTAACCCGAAGTTTACAGGTCTTAAACTCATGCTGTCGGTTTCTAAAGAACCCGCCGCCCCACTCGTTTTTCACACGTTCTCTCTCTTTCCTACAGGTGTGGTATTTCACTACCGGGCCCCTCACGACCGCTACGCCCTGTCCTTTGCTGATGCTAAGAGGGTGTGCGTGGAGAACTCAGCAGTCATAGCGACACCAGGCCAGCTGCAGGCTACGTTTGCTGATGGCTACGACAACTGTGATGCTGGCTGGCTGTCCGACCAGACCGTCCGGTGAGGATTTCAAATATGGGTAGATTGACAGCAGGTGGTTCAAAAACCAAGTATAGTTTGTTTCTGTTGGACAAACTCTGACTATGACACACTTTGCTATCTCTATGGTTACCAACATGATGTAACATAGATTCTTTGTGAGTGTTATAAATATTAGAGTTCTCGTTATTATAACTTGGAGCACCATAAAGGGTGTTTCAACAAAGTAGTACAAGAAAAGCAACAAGAAGGACATGAATTAGCTCCCTGGTCGGCATGGCAACATACTGTATGTGTTCTAGGAGTTACACACATGGTGAAAGCCCTTGAATGATGAAAGTACTACATGTACAGTAGTATAGTCAATGTCACATTGTTTACATTATATTAGTAGGTACCGTATTCTTCATTTGTTAAATGCTGGAAGATGCCGTCTTCTGTCTCGGTGGCTAAAATAAGAATAATATCCAGATGCAGAGCATCGATGTCTGTAGATACCAATTTCTAAATCCACAAGAGAACAATAGACACTATCAAAGTACATTGAACGCTATAATCAAGTATATTTTTCAAGTATCTGTATTTTACTTACTGTAGTGTTTGGAAACTTACAACTTTTCCTGCACTACACGTGACCATTGTATTATTGACTATAGTGCATTTCTACTACTACTTCTCGCTTTGAAACAGCTTTTAGTCTGTGGAATGAATTTTCCTTTATTTTGAAAATGTCACAGACCATGGCTGTGTGAGTTTAAAAAAACAAACAATCACAGCCAACTCCTACACTGTCAGTCACATTGTGCTTGTTGCATTTGCATTTTTGAACAGTTCAGTATGAACTTGGCAGTGGCAGGTCTGACAATGTTTGAAATTTCAGAGATAAAGATTCCTTTTGTTTAAAATGTTTGCTCTGTTTACCACAACCAAACTCCATTATTGCACAAAAACAACAGAAACAGATTCAGTTGTGTTTTCATGGCCATTTCTGTAAGTATTTTTCTTTTCACATGCTACACACTTGTTATACGTTGAGTTGGTGCTTCAGGTCATTAGGTATGTAAATACACTGTGGAACAATACAGCAATACGTGGACAAATCAATCATTGGAAAAATCTAATGTACGGCAATCCTATTTTATACTTTTACTCCAGTAGTAATGTTGTGTACTTTGTCCCCCACTGTACACCGGACATTTGTGTCTCATTGCCCTGAACTGAATCTAATAACAGTGATTATGAACAGTCTTGTTTGGGTTTGCTGACAGCTTATCTTTGTTGCACCAGGTTGCTATTTTAAATTCTCTTTATAATTTGCAACATGATCAAACACTGCAACAAAAATAAATGCACTCTGCTACTAAAAATATGTCAAACAAACAGCATTTTTTTTGTATATTCACTATGTATAAGCATGGCAGCGTGACAGTCAATCTGATCTTTTTGGAGTTTTTATAAACACAAAAACTGTGCTACATAATTGGACCTAATTGCTTATTTGCACACTAGAAACGCAGATGACGGCATGTGCTCCCTCTGAGCGATCTGTCAGGCTGCTGCTCGTGCTTCAGCTTGCCACCTTTCATTAACTCCCTCTTAACACCGCCAGTCAGAGTCCATCTCTCAACAGCGTTCTCCATATCTCCATATTTTAATTTCAAATGGCCATTGCTCCAGTCGCCAGGGAGCCTGACTGTTGTCCTCCCGACAGTTTTTCACAACTTTCCCGTGGCGCTGCTTCCTACCCTCTCTCTCTCTCTCTCTCTCTCTCTCTCTCTCTCTCTCTCTCTCTCTCTCTCTCTCTCTCTCTCTCTCTCTCTCTCTCCCTCCGTCCTACGGTCCTGTTGTTTTCACTCGGGAGCTATCTAATTGGTCTAGATCCAGGAGGCTCTGACTGCACATCAGCCAGAAGGAAAGTGTCCAATTAATACGGTGGGAAAATACAGACATCAGCTGTCGCTCCATCAGCCACCAAGCAGAAAGAAAGAGGTTGAGACCAGAGACACTACACGTTCTCTAGTCATGCTCTGATGAAAACAAGTTTCTCTGTAAGAGAAGTGCTGCAGGTTCATGTGTATTTTGAGAATGTACTGTGTGTGTGTGAGTGTGCACGCGCGTGGCTTTTACCACTACTCCCCAGTAGTCCCTGTATGCCCAACATAATCTTTTAATCAGCCTCTTTGCTTGTGCCCTGGTGCTGCTACAATAAATGTTCTCGAGGAATAATTGCGCAGTTGGAGCCTGTGAATATATATCGCTGTTTTCTCAGTCCTACAGACGTGCCAAGCCACTGAAGGAATTCCTGATTCTTTTAACCTCTCCTCCAATCTCCACCGCCCACCTCCCCCCCTTTTCTTTCCCTCACTCTCTAAAGCTCAAGCATCACTGGTATTCTTACGCTGCCAAAGCATTAAACATAATTCAATACGATTTAAGTGAAATGCTTGGGTAATTATTCTGTGAAACTCACACTGAGGGCAGAATCATTATAAGAAACAAGATACTGTATCTATTGAAGTGCCTTTTTATTGTTTCCCTGAGGTTGTTGTGACATGTATGCACCTCACAGTGGCTTTTCAGTCAGTCTCGGGGATGGTGGAAGTGGTGGTGCTAATGTGTTTATTCTTTGGAAAGTATATTTGGGTAATCTCTAAGAGATATATGCTTAAACTTGCTGTATTCAAGGGAAGAGATGATAAAAGCATAGTTCAGTTTTCATCTTATTTTGTATGTATGTGAACACAGACTGATCCCCAGGGAGCCAAGTTTATCTGTGGCAGCCTTTTTCAAGGCCAGGCTATATTAATCTCCCTCTGCCTTCTTCTCTCTTCATCTCTGTCCCTGCCTTTTTGTAGGTATCCCATCCAGTCACCTCGGCCTGGTTGCTATGGCGATCGCGAGGACTCACCTGGAGTACGTAACTACGGCAATAGGTCCCCTGATGAGCTGTTTGATGTTTACTGTTTCACCAAACAGCTTGAAGGTGAGAGTCAAGAGCTTCAATCAACCGTAATTTTTGGTTTAGTCAAGCACAGACTCACTAACCTGTGGGTATGCAGCACAGTAATGTGGCCGCTTCTTAATACTCTGTTAAGTACAGAAAGGAAGAGGGCTGTGGGGGGTGAAAGGGGGAAGGGCTCATAGAAGTGAGAGGGAGAGATGGAAGCAATATTGAGTCCAGCTGTCATCTTTCAGCCTCCTGCAGGCAAAAGCTAAGTAGGTCAGTAGGGTTATCCCAAAACTTTACTTTTCAATTTGCAATGCCACAGGCAGAGGTGGCAGAGACCTAGGTGGACAAAATGTGTTTGACATAGATTTTTATGTCCATAGCTCATATCTTACTGATCATTCAAGGGAACTGTGGTTGTCCTTCATTAATTAACAGCAATAACTATACACAGCAGGCTTGTGTCTCTTGCTGAAGCAGTGTGCATGACTTGGTATTTGCGGTGATACTTGATAAAAGAGGTAAAGAGTTTGATGGGTCATGTCTTAATATATAATATCTCATACATAATATAATAATATATACTATCTTATGACTTTTTATGTGGAATGTCTAGCTTCAGCCTTTTAGTAAGGTATCATGTACAGTGTGAAGCTATTAAATACATATTGTTTTTAATTTCAAAACAAGTTAACTGGGATTATTTTGAGGTGGAGTTTTCAAACAACTCATGGACTGAGCCTTCATTATACAGCTAACAATAGCTGATAGAAACTGGTACAGATGGTTGCCATTTCAGCCAGAAATGAGAATCCTGCTTTTCTTTACTTCTCTCTTCTTGAAATTTAAAAAATCCATATTTTCGACAAATTTTGAATTGAAAGTAAGAAGGAAAGTTTGACAGGCATAGAAATTGTAACTACAGGGACAGAGCAAATTACTAATTGAAAAAGAATCACTGTGAGCAAACAATAAAAAAAGAGCACCCCACCAAATCTAAATGACTTTGAACATTTATAGGAGATTAGATTCAAACCTCCTGCCAGGCATGGAAAATGAAAAACCGAATGTCTGCAGTCCGATCGATATGTGTACAGCTGAAGAAGTTTGTTATACAGGAATAGTCCACTGTTGAAATAATCAAGACAGAGGTGAAATGGTTATTCAACTATTAATATGAAATTATTTTTTGATAATTACAGTCATTTTCCAAAATATAATGCCAGACATTCAAGTTTTAAGGTTTTCAAATGTGATAATTCGCAAATCTTTTTTATACAAAGCATACAAAGCAATTTGAGTGTGTTCTTTTGAATTTGATTTGATTTGAATAATAATTAACACGATATAAGAAAGAGAGAAAACGATGAATTGATTCATTGAGCTGTTATTTGGCAGACAAATCAACTGACAAAGTAATCATTGGATGCATCCTTAGTCAAAGATTAACTACACTGACAACTGTAACTTGGGTTTTCATCCTATTGTAGGTGTGTGACATACAAGTACCACGTTCTTGTTCTTCTCACTGACACAACAGCAGTGCTCTTCAGCCACCACCGCTGTGCTTCTTTTTCCAATTGTCATTTCATAAGCCCCACCTCCATCCCAGCATTCATCTATAGATCCAGAGTTTAAAAGGGGGAAAAAATGACTATGACCTCTCTTTTAATCCATGAGTGTCAAGGTCAAAGTCTAGCTGCCAAATATCAGCACCACTTATATTCTGCAGTCACATTAGAGTCCGTCTCATATGAGTTCACAAATTGCATATTCCAGTGCACAATCACAAGCACAGCAGTTTTCTTAAACAGCATAATCAGACACACTACAGGGCTTAGTTTATCTGGGTCACTTGTTATGAGGTTATATCACTGCAGCTATGATTAAGCAAGTTTCCAGAGTCAAATAGATAATATAAACATTCTGTATGTGATTGAGACACTGATTAGAAAAGCTTGCATTGCCACCTCTAGACTTTATATCAAGCAATTTACAATATCTCTCAGTGAAACTGATTGAAACAAGCAGCACATTATTGTCTTCAATCAAACTAAAATTACTAGCTGATGGTGTTTTGTCTCTGTTGTTCAATAAACAACAGTCTATTGTAAGAGAATTTGGTCCAAATTTTCTTTTCTCCAAATACTTTTTCAGCAGGGACAGTTTAGTCAAAATCTGAAAAATCTTTTTTTAACACCGTTCCAGAAGATACTTAAAGCATCTAACAATGATTTATTTTCAATTTATTGATCATAAAAGGTTTCACCTTTGAATCCATGCGGTGTTACTATATGCTATAACTCTATCACTCGCATTCGACCAGCTACACTTAAAATGATGTATCAGTGAGAATACTGATACATCGTCACTGACCTACCTTAACCTTTGTTCATGATCCCCTTGACAATTTCAACTCTAAAACTGAGTGTCGGTGTTATTGGAGTGAAAATAACTCCTTAACCATGGAGCTGCATCTGTAAAAATCCAGATAGAATATAGCTGAAAAGTGAAAAGATAAACTACACGTTTACTATGACATCTAAAAGAGAAACTTCACCTCTATAATGTGGAATTGAATGAATTTCTACCTGCAAGAAAAAAAACACTCATTTGAACTAAGATATGCAATGAATTGACTTATTTTTGTAGGGATAAAATTCAAAACATTTGACAAACTCTACAGTAGACAAATATGTGTCACCGCTACTCCCACATAAAATAAATGGGTAAACATGACCCAGTTCAATGCCACTACTACAAACTCAAGAGTAGAGGAAACTCTACTATACATTAAGCCATCTACATGCTGCCTTGACATCCTCCCTCACAAAGAACCTTCTCCAAAATGTTTATAGCTGCTTGTTGAGAGATTAACTGCAATAGTTAACAACTCCTCCCAATCAGGCATTTTCCCAGAGGTCTTAAAAACTGCAGTTATCAGGCTTCTAATAAAAAAGGGTGGGCGGATGCTTTTGTAATTAGCGACTATAGATCCATTATTAAATCTACCTTTTATCAGTAAAATAATTGAAAAAAGTTGCCACAATTTTTAAACTTCAAATGGCAGTACTGAAACTGCTCTTGTTAAGGTCCTCAATGGCATCAAGTTGACTACTGACTCAGGTGACTTGTGACTTGCATTGCTTACCACAACTACAATGAGACACATCTGGCTCATTGTGTCTGTGTGCACTGACCAGACTAATTATTTTAGGTACTAAAGAAGAAAGAGTGAAAGAGGCAGCTGGATTTCTTTTCTCTGAAGCCTTACGCCCAAAGCAGAAATGTTGGTGTTGTCACTGACTCTGATTTAAACTTCAACCGCCACTTGTTTGTTTATTACAAAATTGGCTCATTATTGTCTAAAAAATATATTGTGAGAATTTGGGTGTATACCTGTCAACTCTTCAACTCTTCAACACACAATGTCCTTTACATATTTCTTCCTTGCCAAAATGTTAGTCCTCTCATGGATCCCGTTCTGCTTCTTTCACCTTTTGTTTTGTTCATATCCCCCCCTCACCTTCCACCTCTTCAGTTTACTACATCAATGTCTCACCAGTCCACTCCTCCAGCACATTGTCCTTATCACACGCAGTTGCCAGCAGATCTCATTATATAATTTTACTTGTGCTGTGCAGACAGAGGTCCTCCTCAGCTCTCTCTGTCTGTTGTTAAACCCCTATTTTTGCATCACTATTTTATCCACATCACCCCCACCTCTCTACAGCTGCTCCTTTCTTCTTCAGCTTCAGTCACTTCTATGTACTTTTCTTGCTCTCAGATTCCTATTTGCAACTGCTTTGAATTCAAAGAATTGCCTTTATATAGTCTCTACTTTGAATTACTTATGTGTGTGTTTTTTTTTTTTTATCATTTTACGAAAAAAAAAACTGAATTCTTATGCATAACAAGTAAAACTCTTCTTTCATCCTCCTCCTTCAAGTCTCCACCTATTATTGCTTTGACAAAGGATAAAGAGAAGATGACTAGAGCATTCTTTATTGCCTTTAAAATAAAGAAAGTGCAGACACATCCATACACACAACAAAAATAGCTGTAGACTAAATGTACCGACATCACTTTGTACTGCCAGAAGCTCAGCAAATCCAAAAACCTTCAGTTGTAAGCCATATGAGCAAAGGTGATGTTAGACTGAGGGCTATCAACCTGTCTCTGTAACATTAAAACACTAAAAATGAAGCTCCTTGTGTTGCTTCTCCTCCCAGGCGACGTCTTCCACTCCACAGTACCAGAGAAGCTGAGCCTGGCCACAGCCTCCACTCACTGCCACTCCCTTGGAGCCCAGCTGGCTACCGTCGGTCAGCTCTACCTCGCCTGGCAGGCCGGTCTGGACCAGTGTGACCCCGGCTGGCTGGCAGACGGCAGCGTCCGCTATCCCATCAACGTCCCACGGAAGAACTGTGGCAGCGACGAGCCCGGGGTGCGGACCGTCTACAACAACCCCAATCGCACGGGCTTCCCCGACACCACGGCCCTGTACGACGCCTACTGCTACCGAGGTACGGGAGGCTTCTGTGGTGAAAGACTTGATTCAGCATCATTATTGTAATTGCCATGGCAACAACAGGGGCTACCAGGGACTAACTCTCCGTTCTGGTTTTTAATTAGCACGTGATGTTTATGTCACACATGAAGTAGTTGCGAAGAGACTGTGTGACATTTGCATCCCCCCTGGTGGATTTGAGGGCTTGCATGTTGTGTGTAGTGAAGCTTGAGAGAGAGAGACAGAAACAGAGAGAAAGAGAGAGAGAGAGAGAAAAGGGAGGGTGAGGTTGAAAGGGAGAGAGATAGAAAGAGGAAGAGCGTGAATAAGCCCAACTGGGGTTTGTAGTTGCTGTGTTTGACCTTGTCCTTTTATCATGTGCCAAGTGAGACAGGAATTAGTTAGTTTCATCTTCACAATGCAACGACTTTATGCCGCACTAATCTTTCCATTGATACTGTTAATTTCATAATTTAACAAACCTATGATTTTGTGACTAGGGCTTATATTTGTTTGTCCGCCGTGAATTGATTGTAGTGGAAGACAGATTGATATTTGAAAAAGATATTTCCACAGATAGAAGAAAAAAAAGTAAGACTGACATTTTCATCTTTCACGGTGACAGCTCATAAAATTTTCAGTGAAGTGAAACAACTGCATAATCCAATCATTTTAAGTAAACAAGAACAGCATGAGAGCAGAGCAGCAGTGTTTCCGTCAAAACAAACAGCCGAGAGATAAACCTCTTCATTGCAGCAATGTTGTATGGACGTTTAAAACAAATTATGTCTTTCAGATAGCTTAAAGATAAAAATGGTAACATGTTTTATTTACAAATGTAGATGTGGGTTTAGTAGGAGAAAAATGAGTCGCGTATGATACAATTGTCTTTTAAAAATGGTGGAGCATTCTCTAAAAGTAATCTTGTTTCAGTAGCTACAAAAGAGTAGAGGAAAAGCCAAATCAAGTAGTGTGTTATGTAGCAAAGATAAAGGCTGGTCAAGTGAAAAACAACACAATTGCTTTTACTGAAATGTGGTTGTTGTGTGTTGCAGCCCATCAACCAGCTGGAGTCCAGGCTGCAGAGGCCCAGGCTTTACACCAGACCAGCGTCCACCCAGCAGCACAGGCCACCTCCTCTGAAGCCCAGCAGAGTGCGGATGCCACCAAGACCTCCACCTGGACTGGACTGGTCGACTTGGACAAGGCCGGCGTGCGCTCCATTGCCGCAGACAGCAACTCGTCTGAGATTTCTGAGGAGCACATAGTCATCCACTTAAGGCCCGAGGAAGGCTGGAAAGAAGGGCAGGACGACCCCGGAAACAGCCAACCCAGTCAGGAGGAGACTGACAGCACAAAGAGCAGCAACACTTTGGGCCTTTCTGACCTTGAGAGCCTGGAGAGTCATGGAGGTTCTGCCCACGAGGAGGAAGACGGCAGCTATTTTAGATCTGACAGCCCAACGTTATCCTCCATGGCTTCTTCAACTCCTCAGCCGCAGACCAGTAATAGCGTGTTGGCCGAGTTTGTGAACACTCTTATGAGACCCTTCAGGTACTGGACTGGAGATAAGGAGGCAGGTGAAAAGACACCGAAGGGACATTCAGCGTCCGAGGAAAAAGCAGGAGAGAACCAGATGCAGAGCGAAGTATCCAGCAGAAACCTGAGTGAACCCAAAGTCAGCAAAGACAAGGGCAGCATGGACAACGCCATCATGGAGCACAGTAGTGGTCGCTTTTCCTTCAGGGCTCCTACCAGTGGACTACAGACTCCAGTGGAAGGTCTGTCTGAGCAGGAGAAAGAGGTGATGCCATTGATTCGATTAGTGCCTGCAGTTCAAAACACAGGGGATATCGACACCAGCACCCGTCCAGGAGAACAAGCCTCCAGCACGTCTGCTGACAGCCCCATGTCCACTGCTCACGGTGAGAGCCCAACATTGATTCTGTTCGTGTATTTAGGGTTCACCTTTAATCTCTAAAACAAATAACCAAGTGCCAAATTGAAATTGAAGAAAGGAT